>NC_042631.1:35627704-35927704 GCF_901001135.1 Rhinatrema bivittatum | reverse complement strand
CTTTTAGCCAGTTTGCAATCCACGAAAGGACATCACCACCTATCCCATGACTTTTTACTTTTCCTAGAAGCCTCTCATGAGGAACTTTGTCAAACGCCTTCTGAAAATCCAAGTATACTATATCTACCGGTTCACCTTTATCCACATGTTTATTAACTCCTTCAAAAAAGTGAAGCAGATTTGTGAGGCAAGACTTGCCCTGGGTAAAGCCATGCTGACTTTGTTCCATTAAACCATGTCTTTCTATATGTTCTGTGATTTTGATGTTTAGAACACTTTCCACTATTTTTCCTGGCACTGAAGTCAGGCTAACCGGTCTGTAGTTTCCCGGATCGCCCCTGGAGCCCTTTTTAAATATTGGGGTTACATTTGCTATCCTCCAGTCTTCAGGTACAATGGATGATTTTAATGATAAGTTACAAATTTTTACTAATAGGTCTGAAATTTCATTTTTTAGTTCCTTCAGAACTCTGGGGTATATACCATCCGGTCCAGGTGATTTACTACTCTTCAGTTTGTCAATCAGGCCTACCACATCTTCTAGGTTCACCGTGATTTGATTCAGTCCATCTGAATCATTACCCATGAAAACCTTCTCCATTACGGGTACCTCCCCAACATCCTCTTCAGTAAACACCGAAGCAAAGAAATCATTTAATCTTTCCGCGATGGCCTTATCTTCTCTAAGTGCCCCTTTAACCCCTCGATCATCTAACGGTCCAACTGACTCCCTCACAGGCTTTCTGCTTCGGATATATTTAAAAAAGTTTTTACTGTGAGTTTTTTGCCTCTACAGCCAACTTCTTTTCAAATTCTCTCTTAGCCTGTCTTATCAATGTCTTACATTTAACTTGCCAATGTTTATGCTTTATCCTATTTTCTTCTGTTGGATCCTTCTTCCAATTTTTGAATGAAGATCTTTTGGCTAAAATAGCTTCTTTCACCTCCCCTTTTAACCATGCCGGTAATCGTTTTGCCTTCTTTCCACCTTTCTTAATGTGTGGAATACATCTGGACTGTGCTTCTAGAATGGTATTTTTTAACAATGACCACGCCTCTTGGACATTTTTTACTTTTGTAGCTGCTCCTTTCAGTTTTTTTCTAACAATTTTTCTCATTTTATCAAAGTTTCCCTTTTGAAAGTTTAGCACGAGAGCCTTGGATTTGCACACTGTTCCTTTTCCAGTCATTAAATCAAATTTGATCATATTATGATCACTATTGCCAAGTGGCCCCACCACCGTTACCTCTCTCACCAAGTCCTGTGCTCCACTGAGAATTAGATCTAAAATTGCTCCCTCTCTCGTCGGTTCCTGAACCAATTGCTCCATAAAGCTATCATTTATTCCATCCAGGAACGTTATCTCTCTAGCGTGACCCGATGATACATTTACCCAGTCTATATTGGGGTAATTGAAGTCTCCCATTATTACTGCACTACCAATTTGGTTAGCTTCCCTAATTTCTCTTAGCATTTCACTGTCCATCTCACCATCTTGACCAGGTGGACGGTAGTATACCCCTATCACTGTAGTCTTCCCTGATACACAAGGGATTTCTACCCATAAAGATTCAATTTTGTATTTAGTCTCATGCAGGATGTTTATCCTGTTGGACTCTATGCCATCCCGGACATAAAGCGCCACACCTCCTCCCGACTGCTCCTCTCTGTCATTGCGATATAATTTGTACCCCGGTATAGCACTGTCCCATTGGTTATCCTCTTTCCACCATGTCTCTGAGATGCCAATTAAGTCTATGTCATCATTTACTGCTATACATTCTAATTCTCCCATCTTACTTCTTAGACTTCTGGCATTAGCATACAAACATTTCAAAGTTTGTTTTTTGATTGTATTTTTATTCTGCTTTTTAATTGATAGGGATAAGTTAGAATTTTTTAGCTCAGGTGAGTTTTTAGTTACAGGCACTTGGACTACTTTTCTAATTATTGGAACCTCACTGTCGGGATGCCCTAATTCTAATGCATCATTAGTATCCTTTAAAGATACATCTCTCCGAACCATGCGCTGCTGAGCGACTGTCGGCTTTCCCCTTTGTTCTAGTTTAAAAGCTGCTCTATCTCCTTTTTAAAGGTTAGCGCCAGCAGTCTGGTTCCACCCTGGTTAAGGTGGAGCCCATCCCTTCGGAAGAGACTCCCCCTTCCCCAAAAGGTTCCCCAGTTCCTAACAAAAACTGAATCCCTCTTCCTTGCACCATCGTCTCATCCACGCATTGAGACTCCGGAGCTCTGCCTGCCTCTGGTGACCTGCACGTGGAACAGGGAGCATTTCAGAGAATGCTACCCTGGAGGTTCTGGATTTAATCTTTCTACCTAAGAGCCTAAATTTGGCTTCCAGAACCTCCCTCCCACATTTTCCTATGTCGTTGGTGCCCACGTGTACCACGACAGCCGGCTCCTCCCCAGCACTTCCAGGCCTTTTAGCACTGCCTGCCTTAGTCTCAGCCTCAGCCAAATCTTTAGCCATAGTCTAATTCTTGTGGCTTCTGACCTTCTGTTTTAACTTTGCCTTGTCTCAGACTCCAAATTCCAAGCCATTCTGCTTCAATCCCAGCCACAGTCTAAGTTCTGCTGGCCACCAGAACTCAAGAGCTCAACCTGTAGGGGAGGTGGCTGGTATAGGTAGAAGATTCCCTAGCTCTGCCCTGCCTTGTCCTGGGCCTAGACTGTTCCCTTGATGATCCCCCAGCCTATCTGAGTCCTCAGCCATAACACAGGCATTATTAATATTTAGTAATGCCATTCAGCCTCTGCAATGCCCCGCAGTATTCCAAAATATGGCGAACAAACTATTTTGGGATCTCCTATATTCCCATGTAGTGGTGTATCTTGACATGCTCATCTACTCTCAATCTATGAATCAGCATGTTAAACAGATGCTACAACAGTTATGAGACCACAAACTCTACGCAAAACTAGAGAAATGTCTTTTTGAGCAAGAACACTTTCCCTTTTTGGGGTAGATCATACCTCAAACCGACTTCCACATGAATCCTCAAAGCAAAAAGTCATCCTAGATTGGCCTCAGCCGGTAGGCCTTCAGGCTGTACAGTGTTTTCTAAGATTCGCTAACTACTACCACCAATTCATCCCAGGATATTTACCCTCGCAGTGCCACTCACCACCTTAACCAGAAAGGAAGCAGATACCTGGTGTTGGTCCACAGAAGCATGCCTTCTCCCAAAGACCTTGCTTACGACACCCAAATCCTGATAGCCCTTTCGTCCTAGAAGTAGATGCCTCTAACTTTGGAGTAGTGGCTGTCCTCAGTCAACACTGCAACCAAGGAGTCCTCCTGCCATGTTCCTTTTTCTCCAGAAAGTTCTCCCCAGCAAAGCAGAAATACACGATTGGGGATTGCTAACTCTTCACAGGGAAAATGGCACTGGATGAATGGTGACATCTCCTAGAAGGGCCCAAACACCAGATCACAATCTACGCTTGTCATAAGAACTTGGAGTTCTTATGACAGGCGGAACAGCTTAATCCCAGACAGGCTGGTGGTCCCTCTTCTTCAATCAGCAACCAAGAATCAGAGAACTGATGCCTTCTCTCGCAAAGGTCATTGTAGCCACTACCACTCCAGTATCCCTGGGAAGATGGTAGTACCCAAGTTTCTTCGCGAAAAAGTGTTAAAATGGGCTCACAACTTGCATATGCCAGTAGTCTGTACTCGAGAACTCGTTCAGCACCACTACTGATGTGAAGGACTATGTGGCATCCTGCCCTGTGTCTTGCATAAATGTGCTCGTACCCAACCTTGGGAGCTGTTACAGCCAATGCCAGCCCTCAAAGAACCCTGGTCCCACTTTTCTTCTCCTTTTATCATGGACCTCCTAGAATTCCATAGCCACACCATGATATGGGTCATGGTGGACAGATTCTCCAAGACAGCTCACTTTGTTCCTCTCCCAGGCTTACCTTCTGCTCCCGAGTTAGCCTGTGTCTTTGTATAGCATGTCTTCTGATTACATGGGCTACCTTCTCACATCCTGTCTGATTAAGGCATCCAGTTTATGGCCCGGTATTGGAAGGGCCTTTATAAAAAAATTGGCATTACACTGGATTTCACTACAGCCTATCATCTACAAGGAAATAGCCAAACATATGGGCCGATTCAGTAAAGTCCGCGGGAGAGCGGACGAACGCCCGCTCTTCCGGCACATGCACAGCCACTTGCCTGTGTGCGCGATTCAGTATTTAAATTAGGTGGTGCAGTAGAAACGGGCAAAAGGAGGCGCTAGGGACAATAGTGCGTCCCTAGCACCTCCTTTTGACCCGGAGCAGCGGCTGTCAGCGGGTTTGACAGCCGCTGCTCAATTTTGCCGGCGTCGGTTCTCGAGCCCGCTGACAGCCACGGGCTTGGAAACCAGATGCCAGCAAAATTGAACGTCCGGTTTTCGGCCCGACAGCCGCCGGCCCATTTTAAATTTTTTTTCTTTTTTTTCTTTTACTTTTTTTACTCTTCAGGACCTCCGACTTAAACTCCGATTTAAAACTCTTCAAAAAAGGCTTAAAAACATGGCTCTTCAAAAAAGCATTTCACAGTGAGGTAGCTGAATAACAACACAAAAACAGCTGAAAGTCACCAGTACAAAATGCAGAGTGCATAATCTTATTACGTTTTCTCATACTTAAGTATATTTAAATGACAGTATAAACATATGATTGCGCTAACAATCATAACTGGTAACCACATCCACCCCCCATTTAGAATATATTATTGAACTATGTAACCGTATAATACTAGCACCTATTGGATAAGCTAGAAACCAAACATTTTTGTGCCTATCTGTAAACCGTTGTGATGGTGCTCTACTAAACGACGGTATAGAAAAGTTTTTAAATAAATAAATAAATAAATATTAAGTCGGAGGGTGCACAGAAAAGCAGTTTTTACTGCTTTTCTGTGCACTTTTCTGGTGCCGGCAGAAACTAGCGCCTACCTTTGGGTAGCCGTTTGGCTGCACATTTTACTTTCTGTATCACACGGGCATACCTAATAGGGCCATCAAAATGCATTTGCATGTTGAGGGCGCTAGTAGGTGCCGCGGGTTGGACGCGTGTTTTCCACCCCTTACTAAATAAGGGATAAGGGAAAATGCACGTCCAAGGGCAGGTTAACAGTGCACTCCGTCGGAGCGCACTGTACTGTATCGGCCTGATAATCAGGTTCTCAAGACTGCCTATATGTCAAAGAGAGGCAAGATGATTGGGCCATTCTTCCCTGGGCTGAATTCTCACACAACAACCATGTCAGCAGTTCCATGTTGTGTATGGCGAGCACTCACAGGTTCCTTTGCCTCTTTCTCTCTTAGTGACCTGTCCAGCAGCCTGTCTCAGAGTCCAAGAGCTCCAAACCAATCAGCTGATCTCTAAGGCAGCATCTCAGGCCAAGAAGCACGCCAATAAAAAAAAAAAGCCAGGAGACCTTGTGTGGCTAAGCATGCAGAATCTGCACTTCAGAGTCCCTTCTCTTCCATTGGCACCCAGATTTATAGGTCCTTTCCCAGTCCCATGACATATCAGGTCAAGCTTCCGGCCACGTTGAGAATACATAATGTATTCCATGTTTCTGGTTCTCTCTTGGCAATCATAACAGACACCTAAACCTACAGAGATCACCTCCGAAGTAGCCTCCAATTACAAGATAAAAGAAATCCTGGACTCTCATTGCTCAGAAAAATTATAGTCCAGAAGAGAACATTTGGGAGCCAGAGGTCAATCTTCAAGCACCTTTATTGGTAAAGCAGTTTCCCCAAAAGCCAAAGCACAGAACCCTTAAGAAGGGGCTTAAGCGGGGGAGGGGGGTACTGTTATGTTGTGGGACATCCCTGCAAGCCACCATACTCACCCACAATGCCACCATCTTCTGGCCTTCCCTCCATATCAGGACACTGCTGAACTGCTCACTCTCGTCAGGATGCCACCAGGACCACTGCCCTTGGCTCCTCCTCTTAGATGCGCACATGCCCATCATGATATTTAAAGCATTGGTGGTCGGAAAAGGCTGAGGCACTCATTGATGTCATCACCAGAATTAGCCCTATATAAGGGCTCTCCAGACATCTCTACTTTTCCTCAGCATCATGTTTCCTGCATTCCTGATGCAGTATGTGTTGCATCTCCTGCATTTCTGGTTCCGTTGTCCTGCTTCCTGCCTTGTCTCTCCAGCCCAGCCTTGCATTGCCTCTTCAGCCGACCTTGTCTTGTCCAGCTCTGCCTAGCCTCCTCTTGCCCAGCTCCCATTTGCATTCCTGCTCATCCTACTTTGTCAGTCCTTCTTCTCATCTCCTTGTCTCCCCTACAGACTGACTCTTGAAACTGTCCTTTGCCTGGACATTGACCATTCTTGTTTGCCACCTACCTCTGACCTTTGCCTGGACACTGACCATTCTCACTTGTCACCTGACTCTGACCCTTGCCTGGCCCTGGATCACTGTCTATGCCTCTCCCAAAGAGAAAAGGGGAAAGGGTTTGATACATGTGAAGCCTTACTCCAGTCTCTTAACAGCGTAGCTCCTCTAGCTGTCAGTGAGGGTCTATGGAATTCGTCCCATAGGCTGTGCCAATCTCACTGCAGCCACAAGAGTCCACACTCATTACACTGTGCTATTTAACATATTCATAAATGATTTGGAAAAAGGAACAATGAATGAGGTGATCACATTTGCAGATGACACAAAATTCTTCAAAGTTGTTAAAACAGCAGCGAATTGTGAGATACTGCAGAAGAACCATGTAAGTCTAAGATTCTGGGTAACTGAACAGCAGATTAAATTTAATGTGGAAACGTGCAAAGTGTTGCAATCCCAACTACAGGTACATGATGCTGATTTCTATGGGAGTTACCAGCCAGGAAACTCCCTTGGTGTCCTTGTGGATAATATAAAGAAATCCTGGGTTCAGTGTATGACATCAGTCAAAAATCAAATAGAATGTTAGGAATGATCTGAAAAGAAATGGAGAATAAAATGGAAAATATCATATTGCTTTTGTATCGAGCCATGGTGCAACCACAGTTTGAGTGTGTGCAGTTCTGGTCTCTCCATCTCAAGAAAGACATAGTGGACCTAGAAAAGGTGCAGAGGAAGATGACAAAAATGTGAAAGGGAATGGAACTTCTCTCCTATAGTGAGAGACTAAACAGGCTAGGGTTCTTCAGCCTGGAAAAGAGACGGCTGAGAGAGGACATGATAGACATTTATAAAATCATGAGTGGGGTGGAACGGGTAAATAAAGGATGTTTTTTATACTTTCAAATAATATTAAAACAAAGGACATTCCATGAAACAATCAGCAGATTCAAAACAGATAAAAAAAAGTGCACTATCAGTGCACTATCAAACTGCGGAATCTGTTGCCAGAGGATATGATCAAGGTAACTAGCATAATGGGGTTTAAAAGAAGTTGGAACAAATTACTAGAAAAGTCTATAATACTTTATTAGCCAGGTAGACTAAAGAAAGCTGACTCCTAACTGGAAGATGTAATAGGGCAAATTGATTTTAAAGAGTAATAAATCACCTGGACCAGATGGTATACATCCCAGAGTACTGAAAGAACTGAAAAATGAAATTGCAGACCTGCTATTAGTAATTTGTAAACTATCGTTAAAATTGTCTATGGTACTTCCAATGTAATGCAAATTTTTAAAAAGTGATCCAGGGGTGATCCAGGAAAGTATAGACCAGTGAGTCTGATATCTGTGCCAGGCAAAATGGTAGAAGCTATCATAAAGAACAAAATTACTGAACATATAGAAAGGCATAGTTTAACGGGACAAAGCCAACATGAATTTAACTAAGGGTAGTCTTACCCCACCAAGCTGCTATATTTTTTTGAAGATGTAAATAAACATTTGGATAAAAGTGAAACAGCTGAGAGAGTGTATCTGGATTTCCAGAAAGCATTTGACAAAGTCCATCATGAGAGCCTTCTTAGGAAAATAAAAACTCATGGGATAGGGTGCAGTGTTCTATTGTGGATTGGGAACTAATTAAAAAATAGTAAACAGAGAATAGGGCTAAATGGTAAATTTTCTCAAAGAAGAGGTGAATAGTGGAATGCCCCAGGGATCTGTTCTGGAACCATGGCTTTTTAATATATTTATAAATGATTTGGAAATAGGAATGAGTGAAGTGATCAAATTTGCTGATGACACAAAATTAATCAGAGTTGTTAAATTGCAAGAGGATTGTAAGAAATTGGAAGAGGACCTTGCAAAACTGGAAGACTGGGCATGCAAATGGAAAATTAAATTTAATGTGGACAAGTGTAAAGTGATGCACTTAGGGAAAAGTAACCCTAATTATAGCTACACAATGATAAATTCCACATTAGGAGTCACCATTCAGGAAAAGGATCTAAGTGTCATCATTGATAATACATTAAAATGTTCTGCAAAGTGTACAGCAGAAGCCAAGAAAGCAAATAGAATGCTAGGATTATAGGAAAGGAATGGAGAATAAAACAGAGAATATCATAATGCCTCTGCAACGTATTGTGTGCAATTCTGGTCACTACATATCAAAAGAAAAAGTAATGAGAAGGGCAACCAAAATGATAAAAGGAATTGAATGATTCCCCTATGAGGAAAGGCTAAAGAGGTTAGGATTCTTAATCTTGAAGAAGAGATGCTGAGGAAAGATATAATAGAAGACTATAAAATAAGGAGTGGATTGGAACAAGCAAAAATGAATCTGTTGTTTACTCTTTCAAAAAGTAAAAAGAGCACTAGACACACAATGAAATTACTAAATTGTACATTTAAAGCTATTAACAGAAAATATTTTTTAAGCTCTGTAATTCGTTGCCAGAGGACATGGTGAAAGCTGTTAATGTAACTCCAATTAAAAAAGGTTTGCACAAGTTCCTGGAGGAAAAGTCCTTAAACCATTATTAAGGTGCATTTGTAGTAATCCATTGCTTATTCCTGGACTATGCAGCTATAATCTAACTACCCTTTGGCATCCTGCCAGGCATTTGTGACCTGGATTGGCCACTGAAAGAAACAGGATACTGGGCTTGAGGGGGACCTTTGGGTTCACCCAGTATGGAAAATCTTATGTTCTTATATGTTTATTTATTTATTTAACAGCATTTATTAATCTCATTACAGAAAAAAACATGCCCAAAATGAGAGAAAACCACCTTTATCCTTGCCTCTTTCACCTACACTCCCAGTGCCATGCAGTCCTTTATCTGCTCAAGGCCATATCTGGCCCTCTCATTAACATGTGGTATAAAGTTCAGTAACCTTTGCACTATATCTTGTATTCAGCCTCCTGGCAGGTAGCATTCCTATCTGGACTGCAGGTCTGGTTGGTAAATAGGTCCCTGTGTCCCATGTGAAAAAGGAGTCATCAACAGCAGCCCTCCTCCTGTTCTTTATTGTGGCCTATGGCAGCGGTTCTCAACCGGTGCGTCGCGACACACTAGTGTGTCGCCAAGCACCGGCAGGTGTGTTGCGTGGCTCCCGGTCCCTCCCGCTGCTCGTTCTTCCCTGCTGCCGTTGCCGCCGGGCTATCAGCACGTTCAAGCCCAGCGGGAACGGCAGCGGTGCAAAAAAAAAAAAAGCTGTGGCATCCGCGGCTGGCCTTTTCTTCTTCCCGCGCCTGCATTCCCCCCCCCCCCCCGGACCCGGAACAGGAAGTGGTGCGCGGGAAGAAGAAAGGCCGTGCCGCAAGAGAACCCACGCCTCGCGCGCCATCACGGCACACATGGGGAAGCGCTGCTGCGGCCGTATGGCCAACAGGTCTTCCTGTTCGGGGGGGGGGGGGGAGCGGAAGCGCCGCGTGCAGCTTCCGCTTCCTCCCCCCAATGCAGGAAGATCAGCTGCCTCTCCTGCTGCCACCGGCCTCCTGCTATCTTCGGGCGTCGGGCCGTATGGTCCGCCGATCTTCCTGCTTGGGGGGGGAGGGAGGAAGCGGACGTTGTGCGCTGCGCTTCCGCTACCCACCCCCCCTGACAGGAAGTTCGGACGCCCGAAGATAGCAGGAGTCCGGTGGCAGCAGGAGAGGCAGCTGATCTTCCTGCTCTGGGGGAGAAAGCGGAAGGGAAAGGAGAGAGCAGCATGAGCCTCCCGCGATCGACGGAATTCTTCCTTCTTGGCCTGCGGGGGCTGGAGGAGCAGCTACCGTTTGTGCTGGGGGGGGGGGGGGGAGAGGAAGTGAGTGACAGAAAGAGAGAGAAGCAGCCAGCCAGCCTGTGTGTAAGTGAGAGAATGTGTGTGATTGAGAGCCTGTGTGTAAGTGAGAGAATGTATTTGATCGAGAGTATGTGTGTGATTGAGAGAAACTGGTCAGAGAGCTGATGTATGTGTATATGTGAGAGACAATGAAAGTGACTGCTCAAGGAGATGACTGATGTGTATGTGAGAGTGTGAGACAGTCAGGGATGTGTGTGTGTGTGAGAGAGAGAGAGAGAGAGAAAAAGCATGGAAGTGAGAAATCTGGGTATGTGAGAAAGCATGGGAGTAAGAAGCCTGGTGTTGTGGGGGTGTATGTGAAAGAAAGCATGGGAGTGAGAAGCCTGATTATGTGAGAGAGAGCATGGGAGTGGGAAGCCTGTGTGTGTGCATGTATATGAGAGAGACTGGTTGGTAAGGTGACGGTGTGACTGGTATGTATGTGAATGTGAGAGAGAGAATGTGATTCAGGGAATGAGAAGCCTGTGCACGTGGAGAGCGAGCATGGAAATGAGAGAGAGACTGGGTGTGTGTGTGTGTAACAGAGAAAGTGATTATGGGAATGAGAAGCCTGTGCATGTGAAGAGAGTGAGCATGGGAGTGAAAACCTGGGTGTGTGTGAGACACAGCATGGGAGGGAGAAGCCTGTGTATGTAAGACAGAACATGGAAGTGGGAAGCCTGTGTGTGTGTGTATGCATGAGAGAGATCAGGTGACGGGTGTGTGAGAGAGAGAGAGAGAGAGAAAGTGATTATGGGAATGAGAAGCCTGTGCAGGTGAAGAGTGGGCATGGGAGTGAGAAACCTGTGTGTGTGTGAGACACAGCATGGGAGTGAGAAGCCTGTATATCTGAAAGAGAACATGAGAGTGGGAAGCCTATGTGTATATGCATGAGAGAGATCAGGTGACTGGTGTGTGTTTGCGTGTATGTGAGAGAGAGAAAGAAAGTGATTATGGGAATAAGAAGCCTGTACATGTGAAGAGTGAGCATGGGAGTGAGAAAGCTGGGAGTGTGTGAGATACAGCATGGGAGTGAGAAGCCTGTATATCTGAAAGAGAACATGGGAGTGGGAAGCCTGTGTGTGTATGCATGAGAGAGATCAGGTGACTGGTGTGTGTGTATGTGGGAGAGAAAGAAAGTGATTATGGGAATGAGAAGCCTGTGCATGTGGAGAGAACAAGCATGGGAGTGAGAGACTGGTGAGTGTATGTGAGAAAGAGAAAGTGATTATGAGAGTGAGAAGCCCATATATGTAAGTGGAACACGGGAGTGGGAAGCCTGTGTGTGTGTGTATGGCATGAGAGAAACTGTTCAGGAAGGTGACTGGTGTGTTTGTCAAAGACTGGGAGATGATTGGTGTGTGAGAGACAGAAACTGGTCATGGGGGCATGACTGGTATGGTGTGTGTGTGTGTGAGAGACATGGGCCCTAAGGAAGAGGACCATGAGTATAGAGCTTAGCCACTACTGCTGCTTCTGGTGTGTGCTACAGCCTGCATGGAAGAGGAGTAGGAAAGCTGCTGGAGGGGGTAAGTAAAGGTGGCTTTTTAAGTTTATTTTTCTTGATTGACTGCTATTTTAATTATTTAATATTATGTGATGTGTCTGCTTTTTTTGAAATATTTTATTGGTGTTTGGAGAATTTTTAATAGTTTTTATGAGTTTTTAATTGTTGGATGTTATTCTGTTCATAGTTGTTGTGAAACATTTATTCTGCTTATTAGTATAGTTTTACAATTATTTCTGTGTGGGGATCTATAGCTGCTTGCTAGTTCTGTTTTCCTAATAAGAGGTGTATTGGTTTTTAGGGCCTGATTTAATATTTGTAGTGTTGCCTTTTCATAGATAGGGTTGCTCCTGTTTGAGTGTATTCCATAATACAGGTGTAACTGTGTGTGGATTAGTTTATGTGCATTACTACAGATCCTGGGAGTATGTTAGGTCGGTTCTGTGTCTGTTACAGAGATATTTTACTAGCATGTAAGTGTTTTATCAGTCTTATTTGTTGCGTTTTCTCAAGAGGACATGCATTGGTGGTAAACTGCTGTCTTTTCATAAGTAGGGCTATTGAGCCTGAAAGTAGAAGGAGTTTGAGTTGCTGTTACTGAGATGACACCAGAACCAGAATATCTTTTTTGTAGAGTGAGTTGAACGGGGAATGTCATAATTCTGCTTTACATCCATTATTGTGGATCAGGGGGGTTCCCGTGGATGCAAACTGTACATTTACATCTAGCCCTGTGACGATCATGGGTCAGTGTGTCACGCATGTGAGAACCATCTGTCAGGTGTGTCCCGACAGAAAAAAGGTTGAGAACCACTGGCCTATGGAGTGCTATGGATGTCATGTCAGGATGCTCTTTCAGGTTTAATCTGCAAATTATTGTTTTTTTGGCCAGGCAGATTTTCACAGCAACAGTCTTCAGTGAGGGGCCACAAATGTGGCTCCTTCTGGAACCTGGCTAATGTAGAGCCTAAGTCTAACCACTCAGTGCCACCAGTGAGTGATGGCTGAGACTCCCTCCCCCCAGGATCTCTAAGCCCTACTTCTGCAGCATCCTCAGACTCGGCCAGCCTGAGCAGGCCCAATGTGACTGGGTGTGCATGTGCATGGGGCGGCGGGCCGGCGGCAGCAGGAGATGCTGTGGGGCCACCGGTGGAGCTTAACCCACCAGTGGCTGAAGAAGGAGAGGCCCGTGGTTTTATTTGCATGTGCCAGCGTGCTCGCGCAGCTTCTGCTCCCCTCCCCCTCCCCCCCAAGCAGGAAAGCCGATGGGCCATGGTGGAGCTCATCCCTCCATGACCTGAAGACAACAGGAGGCACGCAGGGCCATGGTGGATCTCATTCCCCCATGACTCAACAACAACAGGAGGCCCGCGGAGCCATGATGGAGCTCATCCCACCTCGGCCCGATGACAATAGGAGGCCTCTGCATGTAGAGGCTGGATTCTTGTGGGTTCCAGTTCAGTTTTTCTCAGCACGTTTCTGTTTATATTTTCTGATCTCTTCATTCTGTATTTGGTGAGGGTCTGTCTGTGTTCTGCAAATGTGACCAGGATGGGGGTGCGTCATTTTTTAAAAATGTAAGTAATAGGAGGGTGCTGGGTTTATTTTATGGGCCGGGACAGAGACTGAATGAATCATGAGGGAGGGAGGGGCAGTACAGTAATTGTTTGCACAGGGCAGCAAAAAACCTAGCACCGGCCCTGAGTCCGAGGATCAGGAATAGGGTTTGGGACACAAATACAGGTCCTCTATATGGCAGTCTTGAAAAAAGCTTTTAAAAGAGACCTTTATGTGAAGAGGGATTTACTATTTTGGCCACAAGCTCGTTCGACTGATACTACAGTCAACTGTATATTACCCTTCTCCATCCTGAGTAGGCCAATAACTAATATCATTCGGAGGCATTGGAATTCATTAGCAGTTGAAGATGTGTTTCAGAGTGCGTTACAATTTCATTTCGGAGGGGGGAAAATTTAAGTGACATGTTAATACACTCTGATTTAGATACATCAAATAAGAGCTGTCACTCTATTGGAGAACATAAACCTTTCGGACATTGTTCTGTATACCCTTATACCGCTACTATGTCTTCCTTTGAACATCCAGGTTCTGGAAGGATTTATGATCTAAGGCACTTTTCACTTTGCAATTCAGATGGGGTAATTTATATTATCCAATGCCCGTGTAAGAAACTGTATGTAGACAAGACTGTAAGAATGATAAAACAAGAATCATTGAGCACAGGTCTAACATCAAGAACTTGCATGAAAATGCACCACTGGTTGACCATTGGGTTCATTTGTCACACACATCATCTAATTTATTCTTTAATGTTTTAGAAGTTGTTGCCCCCCCCAATTTGAGGGGGCAACTTCTCAGAATATTTGATACGTAAAGAACAGAGGTGGATATACATTTTGAATACTATGACACCCCATGGTTTAAACAAAGAACTGGAATGGACTTACTTTACTTAACTCTGATTGGCTCTGACCAGCTTGGATCCTGATTGGCTGTTCCTGAAAAAAGCTGATTGGCTCATTTGTGTTCGCGCCTTTTTACACTGTTAAAAACCCCTGGTTTCTGTGTACAGATGCGCTTCCTGGCAAATCTCATGAGGACAAGCTATGGTATGTAAACACCTTGTTTTCACATGTTAAAATTCTAAATTTAATCTTGGTTGGCTCATGGTTCATCTACTTACATAGTCCATTTTGTATATTTTATTTTCAGAATTGTTGATTTGAGTCTACTGTCCCTCCTGACGCAGCCTCGGCGAAACACAGGTCCGTGTCGGGGGACTCATTGAATAACGCTGATAACAAAGCTTGATGTTAACAGTGGAGTTGCGGTGCATTATAAAAATAAAAAAAACCCTTTATTTTGAACGCCTATATGGACTATGTAACATTTCTGCACTTATTGTGATTGAAATATATATTCTAAGTGCAGCCTGGCTCTGGTGTCAATTTGGAAAGTCCACAGCATTTGCCATTCAGCCCCTGGCCTGGCAAATTCTTATCTGCATGACATTAAAATACCACAAGAGAGAGAGATTATTAGTTTGGGAATTATTTGAGCATGTTCAGATGCTGTTATGGGATCAATCGCGACACATCACCCATGATTGAGAAGGACAGCGCAGATGAAGAGGCTTTTGCTTAACCTTGGAACACAGTAATAAGAGATGCATTCTCAGAACTCACATTCTGGTAATTATGGTCATCTGGAAATATAACATCTTACTCACAGCAAACCGTTAAGAGTGCAAACTCACTGCTGCCACACACTGTTCCTGGAAAGGGCTATTTATGGAAAGCAAAAGAAACGAATGTGAGCTCCCAGCACTGTACATAACAGAGATCAGACTGCACATATTTAGGGATTAAAATAGGCTAAAATTGTCTCAGCTCTCAATAATAAGAATTTCTTGTCTTCGCATGTGTGCTGAATTGCTTGTACTTTTCTTGAACAATTTTTTCTTTTCAGATTTTTTGAGTTGATATTTTACTTAAAAGAAATGTGTGATATAAAGATGTTAGATTCTATAAATGGATAGATAATGTACAAGGGTGATCATTGTGGATATATCTACTATAGATACTGGGGGGGGGGGGGGGGGGGGGGGGGGAGGCAAACTTTTAACTGGCAACAGGCCCTGCCAGCTAATTTTCAAAGGGAAACAAACTCCTGCAGAACTTTCCTTTGAAAAAGTAGGCCAGTGAGGGAAGATGGGTAATTTGTGCCTGCTTGGAAGTAGGTACAGAGTAGGCAGGGCATGGAGTTCAAAATTATGATGGGGGCTGATGCAATAAGGGGCGTTAAACCTTTTGCAGGTTTTTACTTTCGCATGGGGCTTTTGGCGCTAATGTAGCCCTGGTATGTAAAAAGGACTTAAACATCTGTGGCAGGCTAAGCGCATGGTGCATGCAAATTCCAGGGTAATCGCCTATTAGCTATTACCAAGGAGGCATGCTTAAGCAAGAAACGTCCTAGTGCGTCTCCTGCTACTGCGAGAAATTTAACGCCTGCTCAAAGGCAGACTTTAAACTTCACGAGGCTGTCCTAAAAGAGGATTGGTCCTTTTCTCCGACAAGTGTCAGCGAAAAGGACCAATTGGAAACAGCCCTGCTGGAGGAGAGTCTCTGGCAGGAGTTCCTGGCCTGGAGAGGGGATTTGGGGTCTGGCAAGCACTGTTTTAAGACATGAACCTCAGAATGCACCATTTCAGGTAGGGACCCTTGGGTCCGACCTGTACTGCTTGGCCCATTGGGCCAGATCTTGGGGGTGAGGAGGGAGCTTTGGACAGGTCAGTCACTGGTGCTGGTCTTGGTGCCCGGTGCTGTTGTGGGTGTACAGCCTTGTCTACTGGGCGCCCGCATTTGAGCACTAGGGACGTACAATTTTTATCTAGCATGTCCTATTTAACATGGCAGCTCATTTAAATATAGCATCGGGCACCTTATTGCATCGGCCTATGTGTGTGCTTTACCTCTCCCGACCTAACCCTATGAATAGCATGCAGACTTTTATCTGCATTGAGGGGTGGGGATGAGTGAAGTTTTCAAGCATGCTTTCTATGCAGGTTAATATCTGTTTACTTGCATTTAAGTTCTGAAAATTACCTTCACAATGGTTATGAAGGAGGCGTGCTAGCAATGGATAAGCACAGTGTAGGTAGCAGGGATGGATATTCACTGTTCAGCTAAGTTGGATAGACAGTATAGGTGGATAATCACTGTAGACAGATGACTTGAGAGTTAGAGCAGGACTTTAGGGATATGTCCATTTACAGACAAGTTGGGGAATTGTACACTTCTAGTGGAACACAAAGAACATGCATTTCATAGTCGTTTTGTGTGTTAAGCACCAGTTATCAGCACATCTATTTGGCAGGAGTCTTGGCAAGCCTTATGTTCTTATTATTAGGAAAGGAATGGAGAATAAAACAGAGAATATCATAATGCCTCTGTATCACTCCACAGTGTGACCTCACCTTGAGTATTGTGTTCAGTTCTGCTCACCACATCTCAAGAAAGATATAGCAGAATTAGAAAAGGTACAGAGAAGGGCAACCAAGATGATAAAGGGGATGGAATAATTCCCCTGCGAAGAAAGGCTAAAGAGGTTAGGACTCTCAGCTTGGAGAAGAGACGGCTGAGGGGAGATATGATAGAGGTCTATAAAATAATGAGTGGAATGGAATGAGTAAACTCTTTCAAAAAGTACAAAGACCAGAGGACACACAATGAAGTTACTGGGTAAGAGATTTTAAACTAATAAGAGAAAAATATTTTTACTCAATGCATAATTAAGCTCTGGATTTCGTTGCAAGAAGATGTGGTGAAAGCTATTAGTGTAGCTGCATTTAAAAAAAGGTTTGGACAAGTTCCTGGAGGGAAAGTCCATAAACCATTATTAAGGTGGATTTGCAGAAATCCACTGCTTGTTCTTGGGATAAGCAGCTTGGGATCTATCTACCCCTTGAGATCCTGCCAGGTACTTATGACCTGACTTGGCCAGTGTTGGAAACAGGATACTGGGCTTGATGGACCCCTGGTTTGACTCAGTATGGCAAGTCTTATGTTCTTATGTACTAGTGAATGGTATATTTGAAGAGGCGTACTGAAGTGGCTGAAGGTTGAGCCAAGGCCAGTAAACCAGTCCTAGTTTGGGAGGCATTTAAGCATACAGCTGTGACATTGGAGCAGGCTCAGGATCAGGAATCCTGGGGAAAAGTGTAGAGCTGTCACCCAGTGAAACCTTCCCCATTACTCTTATTTATTTATTTATTTATTTATTTATTTATTTACTTTTATTTACCGACATTCGTGCAGCACATCATGCCGGTTTACAATGAACTCAGGTGGAAAATACAGTGTAACGATAAAACAATATTTATAATAATGATAGTAAATAAATAACTGGCAATAACAATTAACAATGTGGGGATGGGGAAGAGAGGAGAACAAAGGCAGATAGAGAGAAGAGAAGTAAAGGAATGAAAACTATAGGAATAGAGGGAAACTATGTACAGATGATGGAGTGCACAGGTCTCATTAACTTGAGTATAGGTATCAGTAACTTAAGTACAGGTTTCATTTACTTAAGGAGGGACTCATGAGGACTTGAAAGCCACCAGTATTACTTGGGCTAAGGTGTTCATTCGGAGAAAGGTTATTTGAGGGAGATTGAAAGGTGTACGGGGGGGTAGGGGGTAGAAGGGGGCGGTTGGGAGACAAAGGATTGGAAGGTGACTAGGAGTGAAGAGGGGTAGGGGTGGGTCTGACGGAGGGGGGGAGCAGCCGGAGGATGGTCGAGACAGGGAGGGGCTGGAGGGAAGAATTTATGTTTGGTTTGTGTCAGGGTAGGCCTGTCGGAAGAGCCATGTCTTGACTCCTTTCTTGAAATTGTGGAGTGATGTCTCTTGGCGTAGGAGGGTGGGGAGGGAGTTCCAGAGGGTGGGGCCAGCGATGGAGAACGCTCTCCCTCTGGTATGAGATGAATGTGCTGATTTGAGGGATGGTGTGTGGAGAGTGCCTGTGTGGGCTGTTCTTGTAGGTCGGTCAGAGGAGCGGTAGTGAGGCTTCTCATCAAGCCAGGTGTGGTTGTGTTTATGAAGGGAGCTGTGAAGGATGGTTAGGGTTTTGTATTGTGAGCGGAAGGAGATGGGCAGCCAATGTAGGTCCTTTAGGATGGGGGTGATGTGGTCCCTTTTACGAGTACTTGTTATGATTCTGGCCATGGAATTTTGTAGAATCTGCAGGGGTTTGATGGTGGTGGCAGGGAGTCCTATTAGCAGGGAGTTACAATAGTCCAGTTTTGTGAGCATGGTGGTCTGTACGACAGTGCGGAAATCGTGTGTGTGGAGGAGGGGTTTGAGTTTTTTTAGGATGTTTAATTTATAGAAACCTCCCTTTAGGAGAGCTTTGATGTGGGGTTTAAAGTTTAGGTGTTGATCTATGAGGACGCCTAGGTCTCTTACAAACTGGGGCTGGGAGAGGGCTGAGGTTGTGTTCTGAGGATTGTTCTGTCGCATGGGGAGGGTAAAACGTTCAGGCTGATTAGAGATGACGAGTAATTCTGTTTTGGATGTATTTAGAGCTAGATGGAGCTCAGATAACAGCGTGTTTATGGTAGTGAGGCAAGATTCCCAGTGTTGCAAAGGTTTGCTTATGGACCCTTGAAACGGTATGAGAATCTGTACGTCGTCTGCATGACCATGATGGACCTCCCTCCAGCCCATGTGGTCCATTATCTTTCCACCATGCAGGGCTTCCAACCAGCAAGTCCTTCCCCGTTCAAAGTACATTGCATTTATCTGTTCTTGTGCTCCAAATGCATTATCCTACATTTTCCTAAAACGAGTTATCCTTCTGCAAAATCTGCTAGTTCCTCTAATCTTGGTGCCTTATTGATTTCCATATTTTCCAGTTCTTTATTTTTTGGGGTTTGTTTTTTTTTTAAAACCCCTTTCCAGGCCTAATCTTTGGAGGGTACGGGGCCCAGGGCAAATCAACAGCAGCGGGGCCCTGGAATGTTGAAATTATAGTGTGGGGGATGAGGGCTAAAACAGCTGTATGGGGCCCCTTCAAAGTGCAGGGCCCAGTATGGTCAACCCTTACTCATTCCGCTCCCCCCTCCCCCCCCCCCCAAGGACAACACTGCCCATTCTTGGGTTATGAAGATCTGCATTGCAGCGGAGGGCAAAGAACAGAGAGAACATCTTTCATTTGAATTTCTGAAAGGCTGAGCAGTGGCTTCTGAAAGGAGAGAAATGGAAAGTAGATTGCTGGGAGCTAAGCTAAGGTGCGGACCTGGAAAGCAGGGGAGTTGAATGGGAAGAGCTGGGAGGGGGGAAGGGGAGCCGCAGAGTTTCTGCTAACCAGGAACAGAGCTCAGGGAAGGAAGAGAGAGAGAGAGGGGGGGCTGAGGCTGGGAACAGAGCAAAGTCCTTATATTTCTGCCCATATAACCTTCAGCCGGTCTTCCGATGCGGTGTGTGTGTGTGCGCGCCCGAGCTGAAGCTTGCAGGCCCTGCTCTCTTTCCGCCCCCCTTCCAGCCTGGGTCACAGCTGGGAAGACTGCAGTTTCCTAGCGTTTGTTAAAACTGATGACATGAGCACATTTCTTTGATGGAAAAATAAATGGACGCAGCACCACAGTGTCCTTCCTCCGTTCAGCCCTTCCCCACCCTGCTGCCGTGAAGCGGTTAACCTGTAAGTTGTGTTTGTGTAGGAAGAGGATGTTAACTTTCCTGTGGCTGGCGACAGCACCTGGCAATTCAATGCGTGCCCGGTGCATGCCTCTGCTTTAAAAGAGATGCAGTAGCATCATCCTCTGTTCTTATGTGTTTATGAGGATCTGTTTTCTGAAAACCCCATTGGCACACGCGCATGGTTTGTATCTCTTTCATAATGCTACTCCTAGTTATCATTTCTATAGCATTACCAGACTTATGCAGCACTGTGTAGATGAGAGAGAGAGAGACCCTGCTCTATGGAGCTTACAATACACTCAAGATACAGAGACCAGACAAATAAGAAACTTCAGGAAATGTGTTTATTAGAGAAAAACAACAAGCCTACGATCAAGAAGACGCATGGTTTAATATTTCATTTATCTCACACCCCTTTTCATTAGTACCTCAAGTTCAGGGGCATTAGGATTTCCTTGTCCCAGGAGGACTTACTTTCGAAAGGCCTCATTTGCTAAGCATTTTTCCCATAGACACAGAATGGGAGTAAATCAAGCTCTATGTTTCCACCTGAGGCAATGGAGGGTGAAGTGACCTGCCCGAGGTCACAAGGAGCAGCAGTGGGATTTGAGCCCCCCCCCCCCCCCCCCCCCCCCCCGGCTTCCCCAGCTGTCAGCTCACTGCTCCCATCACAGCCCCAGAAAAAAGACGGGTTAGGAGGCAGGAGCTGAGACTGGTCAGCGAGGGAGCAGGAAGCACTAAGCTTAGGAAGGTTAGGCCAGTCATCCCATGTGAAGCAATGCGGAAAGCGTGGAGTCAAGAAACGGTGATGGAGGAAGAGGAGAGCGCAGAGAACAGCTGCTTACTCAATAAAGAGACTGCGTAGGGAGAGGGAGAGCAAAGGCACTCGTAGGGACAGTGGGGGAAGCCAGAACTGTAGGCAGAAGCAGGTGCAGAGCAATGTATTGACGTGTGAAAAAGTTACACGGTCATACTGGTGCTGAAGGAAGACGCACCGCGCAGCTGAATTTTGAATATAAAGTAGTGGGGGGAGAGAGTAGATGGTTCATTGGGAGACCTGCGAGGAGGAGATTGCAGTAATATAAGCAGAAGGTGTTCAGGAAGGAAGGGACAGATTTTGGTGATTTTACGGAGGAAGACATAATGGGGTCAATATTCAGCAGGATTTAACCAGATAAATACTGAGCTATCCGGCTAAATGCTGACTTTTGAATATTTCCCCAACTTATCCTGCTAAATTTTAGCCAGATAACTTATTATCCATCTAAAATTATCTGGATTATGTAGGGGAGTCCTGGGATGCAGTTAATTAACTGTCTAAATTACCCATCTAACTGGGTCATTTATCATTTCGCATTAGGTATGAACAGAAAGGTTGACGTCACTGAAGATTTTCTGAATTGATGAAAGGTACAAGAGCAGTTGATTGGTACAATGCACTCTCTAGCTGTTCGTACCTCATACTGTGTATGTAAAAACTGCCTCCCCCCCCCCCAAACTACCCCATCCCCAAACCCCATTCCAAGTTAAAAGTGCCCCCTCTTTCAGAGGTATAAAATAGTAGAGTGTCATGTCTCGCTCTCTCTTGATACATTTATTGCACATTGCGGAAATTACCTATGCGATGCGGGAGCAGGGTAATTGGCCTAAGCATGCCCCCTTTTTTATCGCTGACACTATTTCTGCTATATTTATAGCATTTTGATAAATCTAGCCCTAACTCTGATATTCAGATGTAACCCCATCTTTGGGTAACCCCTTAATACCAATGGGGCCATAAAAGTAATTTGTATTCTTCTGGGGCCAATGGCTAGCTCAGACTCTTTCCCACAGTCTCTTTCCCCAGGGTTTTACTGGGGTGGGGGGGGAGGGGGAGAGAACTACTCCTTCAGAGTCCTGGGTGGCAGGGGTGATATGGTTTCTTTTCCCTGGGAGAGGTAAGTTTTTTTCAGTCTCAGATGGATGTGAGTGCCAAATGACACAGAGGACTGTGGGTGACTGTCCAAAAATAAATGTTAGTGAAGGTGTGTTCTGAATAGTAATTGGCACAGTTCATATCAGTTCTTTTCCCACAGATGGCTGTTCCAGTTCTTACTCTCTGTATCTGTGCAAGGGTATATCTTTCAGGGCAAGAGGCATGGATAAATGAGGATCTAAAGTGGGCAGGGGTATCCTGTTTTGGGTGGACATCCCCCCCCCCCCCCAATCTGGATAGAAAAATGAATAACACATTCTCTGCACAAAATCCCAGATTTCTCTCTCCCAGGGATGAAGGCTCCTATTGGAGGTCCTCAGTCACAACTTGATAGTTATCTTACTCACAGTTATCCAATGTCTCTCTCAATCTCTTTTGCTTTCTCGAATCCCACGATGGAAGGGATCCCCCTGGAGCAATGCATCTCTTAATGTTCCTCCAGAAGGGCGGGAAGAGAGACAGCGAAAACTTCTAGTCCTTTGCCCAAAAAACCAATTCAAAACACCAGAATGTCCATACAGCAGGTCACCACGGTAACTCTGTCCTCCAGCAAGTTACAGAGGGGCAGGCCTTCTCGATCCTGGGCCCTCCAAGGAGAGGCTCCCCCATGACCTCCCTTCAGGCAAACATCCAGGGGTCTCGTAGGCTTCCTACAACAAAAATGTCCAAGCATCCTGAAACCAGAAAGCTCCCTAACAGCCAAGGAGTGGACTGCAAGGCAGCTTCCCTATCTTGTCCAGGGACTACGGGCAGGTGGTATCTGAGCCCCAGGGTAACCCTAAAAAATCCAACAAATGTCTGAACTCCAACTTCCTCCTAACTCACTAACCAAACTGCACTGCCCCCCAGAGCTCTCAGGGGAGGGCTGCTCTTATTCTTTCTCAGAGGAACGGTCATCCCAGCACCCTCAAAGGAAGGGGCTCAATATGGTGCCTCCCCCTAACTACAAACTTATCCTATATACTAGCTGAAGAAGTTCACTAGGTCCTTAATGGTAATGAGCTTGGAGGGGCCATTCCACAGAGTTAACCAGATAACGTATCCAGCTAACTCTGGTTATGCCATAGAGTAGTCCTAAAGATAGCCAGCTATATTCAATAGCGTGGCTGCACCACTGAATATCGCTCCAAAGTTAGTCAGATAAGTTTATCGCTAACTTTGCAATCTGGCCAGTGACTGAATATTACCCTCAATATGTTCTAGCAGTGTTTTGGATGTATGTCAAGAAGAAGGAAAGAAATCAAAGATGACCTCCAAGGACGGGGGCTGAGGGGACTGAGAAGATCCACAGAGAGGGAAAAAGAAAGGAAGAACATGGGCTCTGGTTATGCTAAGTTTGAAGTGGAAGTAGGATATCCAGGCAATGATGTAGAACAAGCAGACTGAGAGATGTGAATCGGCTTTTGATGAAATTTCTGATGCAGGGAGATAGATCTGGGAGTCCTTGACTAAAAGATTACCCTGTAAGCTATGGGAGGAAATAAGAGTATGAAGCCTGAATTTTAAAAGGCGAATGCGCGTAAAATTTGGGGGTTATGTGCATGGCTGGGCCCTGCGTGTGCTGCGCTCATTTTCCAAAGAGCCCAGCCATACACAGACGTGCCAAGCCAGCTAAAAGGGGCAAGCTAGTGGGGACGTGGTCTGGGCAGGGCATGAGAGGACTGGGAAGGAGCCATTAGATGCTGTCTCGGGGAAGCGTGTGCCGGTAGCCGGCTGATGCACGGAGTTTACTTCTGCTCCGGAAGAGTAATAAGTACAAAAAGAAAAAAATTGGGAATAGGTAGGGCAGATTTAGGGGTCGGGGAGGAGAGGGGAAGAGAAGGAAGGATAGGGTTAGGGTAGGGAAGTTCCCTCCCATTCCGCTTCTTAATTGGAGCGTACTGGGAGGGAACTGGGAAAAAGGCCAATTCCATTGCTGCACGTAATTGAAAAATCTGCCACCCGCATGTGTGAATCTGACACCCGCCCACACATGCATGTGCCAATTATAAAATCGGGCATGCATATGCGCGTGGATATCGTATTTTATAACTTGCGCGGTGACAAAGAAGACATCCTTGAGGTACTTTGACTGATAATGAAGTAGCAGTGGAGAAGGCGCCACTAGAGGATCAACTAAATGTGAGATGGGAGAGCTGGAGGAGAACCAGGATGGAATGGAGTCCCAAAGACCAAATGAGAGCACGTGTCAAGCAGTAGATGGTGACCAACAGTGTTGAAAGCAGTGGAAAGTCAAGGAGGATGAGGATTGAACAAAATCCCCTGGCCTTGGCCATAAAGATGTCGCTGGCAATTTTGGCAAAGTTTATTTCTGTGCAATGTATAGGGCAGAAACCTGACTGGAGTAGGTTAAGATGCTTGAGATGCCAGAGCTTTGTTGTTTGTTTGTAGCCTCTGTCCTGGTCATTGTACACTAATATCCCCCAATGTGGGGCTTTGGAAGTTATACATCAGGTATTGGAAAGGTTTGGAGGTGCCTACTAATAGACGTATTGTCATTCAGCATATGCCGGATATAGTGATCAGGGAATTTTATTTTGTGTTTCAAGGAGTTTATTACAAACAAGTTAAGGAGATCCCAATGGGGTCCCCATTAGCCCTCTCAGTGGCATGCCTATATATGGCATCATTTGAGGATATGCATATTTATACATCACCATGATTTCGGCAGATTGCTGCCTGTAAAAGGTTTATTGACAATCTTTTTTGGGTTTGGATGGGTACTGAGGAACAATTGGGAGAATTTGATAAGTGATTTCCTGAATACGAATTTGATATTTACTTTACAATTTAGCAGTCATAGCATTGCATTTTTGGACATGGTTATACAATGGTCAGGTAATAGACTGGTTACTACAATTTATACTAAACAAACTTATAGAAATTCTATTTTGCATTTTAAGAGTTTTCATCCATTGAGATTAAGAGAGTCCTTATCCTTACCCATTAGTCAGTTCTTGAGATATCATAGAATTTGTACGACAGTCCAGGATTATAAAGTAAGAGCACAGGGACTTATCCAGAAATGTTTGGACAGGGAAGTGTGTTAGAAGAGCTTACAAAAGGGCATTATATGCCAATAGGGAAAATTTATTAATTACAGCTACCCGGTCTTGGGTGGATAGATTGATATGTTGCATACTCCACTTGTCTCGGGACTCCCACATCAGGGACATCATAATGAAATATTGGCCTGTGTTGCAATCATTGCCTGGATTTCAGGATAATCCTATTTTTGCTATAAAAAAGGGTAGGAGTTTGAGAACATTGATAAAAGGTAGCGACAGAGGGGATGTGAGTTATATAAGTTTGGGCCAACAGAGGTGCTCCGGATGTTCTGTGTGATAATGTGATGGTTATTAAATCATTTTCCCACCCAGCTTTAAAATATCCATATACCATTAATGGATCATTTTCCTGTAGATCAGAGAGGGTTATATATGGAATTGTGTGTCCGTGACATCTTATATATATTGGTCATTCGAAATGGATGATACGTCAAAGAATAGTGGAGCATAAGAGCAATATTCATATTAACAAGGAGGGGGCGCCGTTAGTGGCTCATTGGGATTCATGTGGACACTGGGTTGATGATCTTAGATTTTTTGTTATTCAACAGATCCAGGAGGATTTTAAAGGGGACATTACTCATGCCCTGTGACGAATTGTACAAAAATGTATTTATTGGTGGAAGACCACGTCTTCACTGGATTTGAGTAGTAATGTGGAGTGGAAGGCATTTTACTAATTCTGTAGAGGGGATTGGGTTAGGGTATCTGTATTGTGATTGGATAGTTAGGGTCCATGGCTCAATCTGATTGGTGGACTCTGATATTTAAACGTTGGGTTGTTGGGTGTCAGCTCATATGGATGGTGGTGTCTACATCCTGTGTGGCTCCAGTTTGTGATAGCTTGTATTGAAAGCATTACATTTCAACAATGTAGAAGGTGGGTACTGAATTTTAGTTTAAGGTTTATAGGTTTATTGATTAAACTGATGTATTGATGATATACCTTTTTGTTGTAGGTCTCATCGGGGAGAGCTAGTGTTCTATAGTTTGCGATGCAAATTGAAGGTGTGTAATATTATAAGGTACTCAGGTGAGATGAGGTAAGGGTTATTCTATATATTATTGAATAGTTGAGACTTGAGTAAAGGGACATTGGTATATTAAGTGTCTGGTGTATTTTTCATTCAACACCAAATGATAAGATATTATGATTAACCTATTTTAAAGCTGTCACATATAAGAAAGGACATGATGTATCAAACCCACCAATGAGTATTTATGATGAAACTATGTTACCATAACTTGATGGCACCTGTTTAGTGGATATAAATCAAGACATATACCAACATTAATATTTGTGCCTTGTTGTAAACCATTGTGATGGTACCTAGCTTAACGACGGTATAGAAACAATTTTAAAATAAATAAATAAAAATAAATATTTATAGGCAAAGGATGTGATGGATGGAGCTTGGCTTGAAGAATGTATTGTATCATGTGAAGTATGTATTATAGGTTGTGCTCATGGTATATTGGTAGTGTTTTGGTATTTATGGCTTGTTGATAGATTGATGACTTTTTGATGTTTTATTTTTTATGTAATATTTTGCTATAGAATCTCTGAGAAGGATGTTTGAAAAATGCATAATCTGGAACAAGCAAGTGTCGGTGTGAATATCAGACAACACCATTAGATCAGTGCTGGCGCAAGAACCTTTTAAGACACCCCCCTGAGGAAGCCCATTGAGGGTGAAATAAGGGACTTTGTTGGGGTTTTGGCATATAGTGGGGGTTTGGATAATTAGTGGGATTTAGGTATAGGGATATAGTATTGTGTTATGGGGAATACGTATGTGGTTTTAATATGGGGTTGTTGAATGAATGAGTGTGCATGAATGATGGGAAATGTGGGTTATTGATTTACAAACAGCTATTATGAAAATAGTGATTTTTTGTATGTACCTTAGTAGAGCCGTTATGGCATCAGTTCTGACTGGGCCTGATAGAAGAAACCAAGGACAAACTGGTCTGCATAGAACTCCCTTCCTCCTTGGAAGAAATAATTAACATGTGCATTTGAATCGATACACATTTGGGAGAATGCCAAGAAGGAAAGACAGGGAGCTTGGGGTGGTCCCACCCCTTCTTATGGAATTCTTCTCCAGTATTCAAAGAGGAAGACACCACAGAGCCCATGCATGGGATGGCTCCATTCCTTTATTTGGAACAAGCATCAGGAAATACAGACAACAGCTGGAACCACGACCCCAGTCCTACTGCATGTGGTGTGGGGGCTTGGGATACTTCATGGCCCAGTGTCCATACCAGGCTATGGCCCCAAAAGGCAACATGCTACCTGAAGTGACTGGAGAAGATGTACCCATGAAACAACAGGGCAGGGGACAGATGAGAACTAATTGCCTGTGCAATACAGGATCAGGTGGCAAAAGCTAGGCAATCAGATTATCTTAATCAGTCTGAACTCATGGAGCAAGCCTAAAAAGCCTATATCCGAGAGATGGGGCAAGTGATGACACTGCATGTCTTGCATCTAGATAAGCTGGACACTGTAAGCCTTCCTGTCATATCTAATCTAGATGAGACTTTCAGATACATGCAAGGCCGCCAAGAGGGATTGCTAGAAGAGGGTACAGGATACTCAGATATTCCTAGGGGGCACTTTTGCTACTATGAAGAAAGATCACTGGAAAAAAGGCTAGCCATGCTGGAAGAAAGTTAGCAGCAGTAAGAAGGCAAGCTCCAAGTAGAAAGTCGCACCGGGATTCCTCAGAGATAAGCTCAGGTACAGTGAGACAGGAACTGAGGAAGCCTTGTCAGATCTTGTTCCACTGAACATTAACTGTGCAAGGAGGATGGTGGGACTACCATCACACCTTTGCAAAGCAGGAATGATATACAAAAGAAAAAACTTTGACTTTTCTTTTTCTTCTTTCTTTTTGTAATGGTGTCCACATATAATGTGTGCCTTGTAGGGTAGGGCAGCTGGAGGGGAAAAGTACAGGCTTCTGAATATGGAGGCCTGCAGGAACCCTGGGGTGTCCTGGAAGGGCCTGGAGGTCCTCTTTTGGAAGGGGGAATTGTGTTAGGGCTATTGGCTTGGTCCTAAAGATGTGGGTCAGAAGCTCTGACAGAAAGTTATCTGATTTGGGGAACTGAGGAAGCAGCTAATACTGTTGGTCTTTAGTTATTCGTGGGTGGAGTTATGACAAAGCAGGTGGTCATTGGTTGGCAGATAGACCCACCCTGGCTGCGCAGTTGCTTTGAAGTGCTAGCTGGCACAATGTCGGTTGTCTGTAGAGGACAGAGTCTGAGCTGGGTCACGCTGAACACACAGAGTATTTAAAACAAGGGCAGATCATGAGGAACTACAGAAGGACTTTGCAAGACTGGAGAACTGGACATCTAAATAAGAACCAAAGAAATTGCCATACTGGGTCAGACCAAGGGTCCATCAAGCCCAGCATCCTTTTTCCAACAGTGGCTAAACCAGGCTACAAGAACCTGGCAAGTACCCAAACACTTAGAAGAACCCATGCTACTGATACCATTAGTAGCAGAGGCCATTCCCTAAGTCAACTTGATTAATGGCAGATGAAATTTAATGTGGACAAGGGCATAGTTATGCACATAGGGAAAAATAACCCTAATTTTAGATGCACAATGATGGATTCTACATTAGGAGTTATTACCCAGGAAAAGGATTAAGGATTCATTGTGGACAGTATGTTGAATTTCTAGAGAATTTGAGTAGCTGCCTTTGCTGATGGGAGCACAAGCTGCTAGATACTCATACTGCTCTTTCCCACCAGCAAACCAGCCCCACCAGCCAACCAGTTCCCTCCCACCTTGCTGTGCTACTTCCCCACACCATCCCTGGAAGAGTTGCTACTCTCTAGTATCTTGCAGCTCTCTGAGGTTGAGCCTGTACTCTCACAATGACTTTGCAAGACAGATTGTGAGACCAGCGCAAGAATACAGGCATCACAGGGCTCAAACCTACTGAGATCTATGTGGTACTGAAAGGACTCAGCTATTACTGGGGTGGCATGGAAGAGACTGCGGGTGGTAGAGCAAGGTGGGAAAGGACTGGCTAGTTAGAGGGCAGACTGGCTGGTTGGGGGTGGGGAGACATATTGGCAGATTGACAGGAGAGACAAGCCAGTAGGCTGGAAGGCAATATGGGTGGTTGAATAAAGGCTGGTTGTGGGGGATGAAGGCAATATGGGTAGTTGAATAGAAGAAAGGCTGGTTGTGGGGGATGGGATGGGGACTGGCTATCTGGCTGGGAGAACAAGGAGTGACTTGTTTGCTGAGGGGGGAAATTGGCTAGCTGAGGTGAGGGGAAAATACTTTTGGGGACAATCTGGGAATGCAGATAGAGTTGGGTGAGGGGGAGACAAGCCGGGGGGGGGGGGGGGGCAGGGAGAATGGGGTAGGGATGAGTAGTCTTTTGCCTTATGGTAAGGGATATTGGTTATGTGGACTGGATTTTAATTTTGTAAGCCATAGATCCTGAGAAGCTCTGAATTTTGTGTTACAGACACCCCTGCATGTCTATTTACTCTCTCAAATAATAGAAGGACTAGGGGGCACTCCATGAAGTTAGCAAGTAGCTAATTTAAAACAAATTGAAGAAAATTATTTTTCACTCAGTGCATAGTTAAGCTCTGGAATTAATTACCAGAGGATGTGGTTATGGCAGTTAGTGTAACTGGGTTTAAAAAAGATTTGGATAAGTTCCTAGAGGAAAAATCCGTAAACTGCTATTAATTAATAAGCAATAGTATTTTGAGATCTATTTAATGTTTGGGTATTTGCCAGGTACTTGTGACTTGGAAACCTAAATGGACCCTTGGTCTAACCCAGTATGGTAAACTTTATGTTCTTCTGTTCTTATGTACGTTACAAGGGATATTCAGCGGCACTGAATACCTGCATATGAGCCGCTGCTTAGCTGGATAAGTTAAACCTGCACATTGGTAGGTATAACTTACCTGCATAACTTATCTGGCTAAGGCTAAATATCTCTACTTAACCAGATAAGTTATCCTGCTAAGTAGCACTTCCTTGATCCACCCACTGCCCGCTCACTATCTAGCCAGCTAAGAGATATTCAGTGGCTGCTAGATGGAATGCCTTTTGAATGTTTTTACATGGTTTTCTGTATTTATTTCATTTGTTGTAAATTATTTAGATTTAATAACAAATAAATAAATAAAAAAGATACGGTGCATTATTACAGTTCTCCTGGGGGATTGCTGCATTAGAAAGTGAAAAATACTATATCATTGAGAAATAACTGGGTTTTTTTTGGCATTGTAGTTTACATTCAAAATTACTCAAAAAAGAGTATATATTATATCATTTTGACAAATATAGTATGCAGAAGTTTGCAGAATTATAAAATAATTTGAGCAGAATTTTTAATTTGTTGTACAGATTTTTTTTGTGTAGAATTTCCCCAGGAGTAATATTGAGTATTTTTACTTATTTATTTGCAGGGTTTTTTTTAATTCAGCCTATAACAAAAAAACTGAACTAAGTGGTTAACAATAAAATAAAGACAATACAATATCATGATGTGTGCTTATGCTTATGTACTTCTGAGTTATCCAGCTAAATGCTTCTGAATATGGACCTCTAAGTGTACTATTCAATGTCATTGGTAACTTAATTGGAAGGAATGATGCTTTTTTCCCCCTTTTCATACCAATCTCAACATGACTTGATCACTGTGGGCCAGATTTTCAAAACCTACGCGCATAAAATCCCAGAGTTTACGCACGTGGCTGGGTCTTACGTGCGCCGGGCCAATATTCAAAGGGCCCAGCCACGCGCATAAACCCCCAGGACGCGTGTAAGTTCCAGAGCTTGAAAAAGGGATGTCCAAGGGCGGGGCTAGAAGCGCCAGGCACAGCGGCCATTTGCTGCTGTGCCGGCGCACGCAACCTGCTCCTGCTCAGAAGCAGGAGCAAAAGGTAAAATAAGAAATTTGGGGGTATTTAGGATAGGGATAGGGGGAGGGCAGCATAGGGGAAGAGGAAGGGAGGTTAGCCTAGGGGGGTTGGGAAGTTCCCTCCCAGTCCGCTCCTTAATTGGAGAGGATTGGGAAGGAACTGGGGAAGGCCCCGGTGAGTCGCCACGCGTAATTGGAGAACTCTACCTCCCTTGCGCGCGCGCCGACCCGAAATTTTATAACACGTGCACGCCAGGGCGCGCATGTTATAAAAATTACACGTCCTTGTGTAAGTTCTGAAAATCTACCCCTGTGATTGTAAACACCACTTGTCCTGCATTCTGTTACTTAGAAATGCACTTTAAAAACAAGTTTTCCATGGGCACAGAGTGAGAGAGATGCTCTTCTGAAATTAGATTCACCTGGATCTGCATGTGAATAAATATTCCACTGGCCGGCTTGCTTAACCTCAAATTCTGATCAATATCTGGCACTGAAGGTCTGGAACTGTCTAGTCTTGCGCTTAGGACATGTGTGAACTTCAGCATTCTGAAGGAATTATTTTTATATCTCAGTATCTCTAAAAAACAAAGCATTCCAAAGGTCCACAATTTGTTCCTTTATTTATCTTTCAAAGTTCTTGGGTAGATTTTATTTCCAGACATTAAAAAGGGCACTGACTGCCTTGCCTGTTCAAAACTATCAGGTTCGATGAGAAGAGCATTGTGAGGACAGTTATAAAGGAGACCTGGCCACACAGGAGGAACCTTTAGCCTGTTAGTTGCCTGTGGTTGTTTCAGAAAAGGAAACATCTGTCTGTGATCCAGCTGTGCCGAAGCGGAAGGCAAAGAGGAAGAGAAACTCGGAGGTCATCTGGACCCTGTGTCTCCCTGACCCCCTCTCTCACTTACCTTCTAATTTTAGTCACAGAACTACTCCAAAAAACAGAAATCCTCTCCTGCTTTTGTGACCTGATCTCCCCCAGGATCCTCCATGACTTCCCCACTCAGAAAGTTATTGACACAGAAGAATGAAGAAAGTAAACCATCGTCAACAGATTAAATCTACTGAGAATATTTCACTTTAGTTAATTGAAAACCAGCAAGGCAGTTGGTTAAAGACACTTTTGATAACTTTTGTAAGGTTTAAATATGGACAGAGAAAAAAAAAATAAAAATAAAAAAGTTTTCTTTTTATCTGCTAGCTGAAGGGCCTTGCTTGTTTTTATTGCTGTTTTTCTATGCCATGGCCACGGCTTAAAAGGGGCCCATGGCTGGATGCAGGAACAGGGAGGAAGTCATGGGAGTGTTTTCCTGCCTTGTGTGGCACAGTGGAAGGAAGGAACAAGGCCAGCTGCCGTAGGAGGGTCAACTTGCCTCCTGCATGATCTGAGCGCCTCAGGGGAAGGGCAAAGCAAGTTGTGCTGCTGCTGTGGCTCTTCAACAGCAGTGGCGGATAAAGGGGGCTGCTGCTTGGGGAAGCCTCGAGGGGAGAGCAGAAAGGGGCCAGGAGCTCTGGGAAGCTCATACTGCTGAAATTAGGTTTAAGGTCTGGCCCAGCTGCCCAAGCAACCCTTAAAGGGTGCAGCATAATAAAAAAAAAAAAAGGAGAAACGATAGAAAAGTAAAGAAAAAAAAGAAAGCCAAAATAAAATTAAAAATTAAGCAGGGAGGTCACAATGAGTGGCATGGTGTCCTGATCAAGCCCCAGCCACATAAATCATAACCCCCTACTAGCAAGCACCCTGGCAAGAGGGGAAACCCAGAACTGGATTACAAAGGAGGTTAATTTAATGTAAAATAACAAAATGGGATAATTTGAGTGATGGGGGTGCCCTGTTATCAGTCACCATCACTTACTCAATTGTTTGGCCAGGAAAAACCCCTATAACAGGGATCCAGTGCACACAAGTTTCCATGCCAGGTTTTAACACCCGCATCCCACTGGAACGGAGGGCTACTATGATAAGTCATCAGCATAAGAAATACCCTTATGGCTGAAAAAGAGAGCGAAGTGGCCAATGTAAGGACACCAGAGGAGTAAAGTGACTAGCTCCTTTGTGATTTTTGGGATTGCACAGTTACTGTGCAAAACTGAAAAATATTACTAGAAGCCGTTGCCATCTGTGCCAAGGTATGAAGAAAGCTGGGAGGGTGCAGAGGTAAGATATATCAGAACTTTTAAAATGGTACTATTTTTCTGGTAATGTCATTAGAGCCAGGATATGCCCCGGGGAAAACATTTTCCTGTGGAAAACTTGGGGGCATAAGACAGGTGATGTTGGAGGACAGAGCAGTCTGGCTATTCTTCTATAGAGTTTTATTATTTTCAAGCAAATTAACAAACAAAAGACTGTTTACCTCAGCAAGGCTGGCAAAAGAAATATGGAAGTTTACAGACACATAGTTTCATCAAATTCTGGCTTCTACTCTTGTCTGGGGCTCTCCCTTTCTCTCTGGGCCCTCACATCTTAGCTCTGTCCTTGGAGTAAATTCCCTAGCTGTCTTAAGGTAGACCAGACTAAATGCTGGTCCTGGACTTTTAAGGATGGTCTAACATACAATCCTTTACATGGTGCTAGACCAGGGCGGACACATTCTTCGCCAGCTCTGCCAGACTCTAGATAAAGCTTGGAGAAGTCAACCATCTCTTAAGGGGGTATATCTACAGGGATTGATATACTTGTATTAGTGTATGCTTGAAAGGATTTAAATAGGCAAAAGTTGTTTTGACCAAGTTATTCCTGGTTCCCTGTGCCATGGTAAGATTAGTTAATTGTAAAAGAATTGGACAGGAATGTGGAATATTTCATTTGTTCTTAATACAAAAAAAAGTGAAAGAAGACAGAGTAAGTGAAAATATAAGGATTGTTCCTCTACTGCTAGTTTAAGAGAGGACATTTTTTGCTTATCCTTTTATTTTTCATAGCTAGAAAATTATTTTTTTATTTATTTAGAGTTTTTATATACCAGCAATCATGAAAACATATCTTGCTGGTTTACATCGAACAGGAGTGCAATTATATACAAAAAACTAGAACTGTGGTGACCGAAGGTACAGTTACATTTAACAAGGGTAGCCGAACTTGGAGAAGGAAGAAGAGAGGAGAGAAAAGAAATTGTTAAACAATATACAATTTAAATATAGTATACAAAATAAGTGTTATAAACAACAAACAAGTGTTATTTCAACAAACTGATGGACCCCTGACTAGGGAACTCCATTTACAGAAGAGTCTCAGTTAAGAAATCCGGTTTTGTTATTTTGTTAAGGTTAGGGAGTAGGTAACCCTGGAGGAGAGGATGCTGAGAAGGGATTGGTGTCCACTGCATCTGGACTCAATACCATGAGGATGCCCGCTGCAACAGGAACCATTGCCCAGCATGCCCACAGCAACTGGAGACATTGCACAAGAGCTTTGACAAAAAATGGACCATAGATAAGTGCACACAACTCCATTATAGAGACACACACTAGGTATGGCCAGACTAACAGTACATTGTGAATTAAATAGTAAAACAGAACAAAAAGAGAGGAAAATCTGTAAGAAGAAAACAAACACAAACAGAAAAAAAGGATACTTAATTCAAGGGACTTTGTGTAAAAAGAGCCTGTATAAGAGGGACATGACACAAATAATCAATTTCATTCAATATATGTGAACAAAAACAGAGTAAAGTAAAAAGGAATATAAAGACATAAGAATATAAGAACATGCCATGCTGGGTCAGACCAAGGGTCCATCAAGCCCAGCATCCTGTTTCCAACAGAGTCATAGTGGGCTTCAGCCTAAAGTCCTATGAGAAAAAGGAATATAATTGTTAATAATGTTTCAAGGTATTTCTAGGCTAAAAGAAAAAAAAGGATTGAATGTGTTGAAGTTTCACATTTTTGACTAAGTATTTAAATAAACCTTTTCTCAAGGTATTGTTGAAAAAAATACCTGTTGAAAGATCTCAGTATTTGTTATATTGTTGTTGCCAACCAATTCCTAATTCTTTTCTATTTTTGTACAATAAAATTGTTAAACCTTTGACTCCAGGATCATTTATTACAGAGGGTTTTGCAACTGTTCATTTTGTCAAAGCCGTTTCCAAACTTTATCCCTGCTTTCCCTCTCTACCCCTGGGAGACTGGCTGGGTGGGTTATACTCAACAGGAAAGAGGGCTTTTAAGGTGTGCCCTCGCAAGGAAATATTGTGAGGTCCCCTACTTACCTTCACTCCCTCAGCCCGGTACATCAAAGGCGGTTTACATAAAGATACTAGCTTTTGGGACTACAGTGGTCCTTCCTCAGGCAATGAAGCAGGGAATGGGTGAAGGTGACAAAGAGTAAGGTAGTCTCTGGTAACTTGGGCAATAGCGGCTTGGGAAACAGCCAGGAGGAATAAGGAGGCAGGCTGGCTGTTTCCTTCTGTGCAATTTTATTTACTGTGCAGAACCAAAACAGAAAGGAAATGCAGCTCACCTTGCAGTTCTGTTACAAAACATTCATTTCATTTATTAAAACTTTAAAATCCACTTGTCACATTACCTAACTGGTGGTATAAAATATAAAACATAATAAACTTTAAATATCCTAAAATAACTCCAACATAACAAAAGACAAACTACAATTAAAAGTCCAGTAATACACAAATTAAAATACAAATTAAATAACTTTAAATTAAATAAGAATTCAACATATAAACAATGTTACAGCATCACCAAATTGTAGTCATCCAGTCTGTAAAAGTAACTTAAATGTTGTCGAATACCTTATTGAAAACCCAATAACTGCTTTCCTAAAATTTAAGTACCAGTAATCAGAAATAGAACAAATGTCAAGTGGTAAGGAGTTCCATCAAACATAACAGGTTTTCACATAGGCTGAGTTTCTGCTTGCTCCCTGGGGCCTCTCTAACCCTTCTGGGCCCTGACTCCTTATAGAATGGTCAGCGGAACCTCCCTCGCAGGGCTTATCCTTAAGGAGGGCCAGGCTAGATAGCTGTGCCTGGTCCCTTAAGGTTGGTCGAGGGAGTGTCCTGTATTACACTCCCTCACATGGTCCTAATTTTTGCCACAGCCTGTTTCTGCTGCCAGTGGCTACCTTGGTGGGCTTGGAACTGACTCATTGGGACTACCTTGGTGGGCTTGGAACTGACTCATTGGGGCTACCTTTTGCACATCTCAGTTGAACCTTTTGCATGTTTCATTATTGCCTGTTGTTTTCAGAGGGACTGAAGGCCCATTACTCTTTTGTTAACCCCAAGGGTTAAAGGACTATATAAGTAGCACAGCAATTGTCTTGTTAGGTCCATGGGGAAATTGTATATGTTTATGCATGAATATTACTGGCTCAATTATTATTGCAAATATATACTCTCGAGAGTTATAGTATGGTTACTAATAATGTAAAGGCATAATGACATTGGTACCAATATATTTAATATCATAGTTTATTGCTGTAAGGCAGGGTATCAGTGGAAACTGGTTTGACTGTGTATCTATATTTATACCTGTTTAGGTTGAACCCATTGTATATTTCTTTTACTGCAGCTGCGATGTTGAAATAATAAATGCTGCTGTCTTTTATCTTGGTGTGTTCATTGGCTCACAGGTAAAGGGGATTGGGTGCACTACTAGAATACTCATTTTAGGGACAGCTTCTCTTAGAAGTCTAATCACCAAAGGGAAGCCATCATTATACAGACAACACCTCTGGGTGGGGCTATATTTTAATGTAGCAGCACTTTCACACCACCCATTCCAAAGTCTCTTGTGCTGATATCCTATCACCTATAAAATACTAACATACTAGATGACGACTGAAAAAGACCAGCTGGCCATCCAATCTGCTAAAAATATATAGTTCAGCTGCCAGTTTGATTGTTTATAGGATATAACAAACAAGATGTCATACATAATCCAACACCTAGCACTTCTCCCACAAATCCAGGTGTGCTAAAATGTAGTATTCATATAAGACACCCTTCAGCTTCACAAGGGCAAGTAACTTTCTCAAAAATCCTATTTGCTTTAATTTTGGCACACAGTGTACAGCAGGGATTCTGTAGTCCCCTCCACAGCTATGTTACAACCTACCTTCTGAGACTATTAAAGGAATCCTGTGATTACTGTAACTACCAGTTATATCAAATCAAAAGCCAACTGAGGTAAATGTTCTTCAATTTGAAATGTATTGAGCCTGTGCTTACTTAGTAAATTGTAAATAAATATTTAGCATACTGTATGGTCAATGATACAGGCCTCAAACAGGTAAAGGTCAAGTTTAGTGCCAACTAACCAAGAGGCCTTCCTATTGATATTTTTCCCCTGAAATATAAGACTGGTTTGTGCTCTTTACCGCCATGTTAGCATTAGTAACTAATTCAGGTGGCACTGTCAACCTGTATCGGTCCCAGAATAATCTAGCTCTAATGGCTCAATAGTGCATTTGAAATGTCAACATATTCTAGGCTCATTCTATTAGGAGCCTAGCTTCTAGCACTACGGTTCTGGAAGTAATAGGAGCTGCAAGGTGTCTATCTGGAGGAATGGTGTGCCTGCCTCCCCGGGCTCTGTGATGTGCCCAAACATGTGGCACACAGGACTGCTACAAAGTCAGGAGGGCCCTACCTCGGACCTCCTTTCTCAGCATATGTCAATTGAGAGGGTGCAATACTATAATGGGGTGACTGGGATGTCATTCTCTCATTCACCTCCTTAGATGACATCTGTCTCCTGAGCATTTGCCACAAACATTGCCCTCAATAATGGTTCTGTAGCTAAGAGGTTATGTATTAATGCCACTGATGTGCAGAATAGTAAAGAATGAAAAATAAAGACAGAAAGAGAAGAAAGAAAAGCACAAGACGGTTCTGTCTTCAGAATCCTACAGAGGGTAACCAGGCTAACCAAATGTCCTGCATTTCCAGGTCACGCCCTCATTTTGTTTAGATATTATCCATTTTGGCCGACTCAATGCCTCGATGGCAGCATTGCTGTCAGCTATGTGGGAGATCTGGGCATAGCCATAACTAGTGTGGGGGCAACTGGGGCCCTCTTGTGCAGGCATAGTCCTAAGAGGGGTGTAGAATATGTCCATGGATCACACTAGTCTTCCCAAAATTTTTTTTGCACAGTTGGCATCTCTCATAGGGCATGCCTGTCTGCCCATACCAGAAGAAGGGGTGCAGGGTCCCCGAAGTGTAAGCAGTCCTGCCTTCACAGCAGTGTACAAAGTCAGGTAAGAACATAAGAAGATGCCATGCTGGGTCAGACCAAGGGTCCATCGAGCCCAGCATCCTGTCTCCAACAGAGGCCAAGCCAGGCCACCAGAACCTGTTTTAGGAAATTTATAACATTTTTTAATTATTGAATTTTTATTCATGAGAGGTTTTGAAATGGTTTATTGGTGTTTGGGAAATAGAACAAAAGTATGCAAATTTTTATAATTGGATGTTCATCAGCTGTTTTGACATTTAATCTTTTTATTAGCCTGCTTTTAATAAGAATGATGTTTTATATCTCCAATTTTATTGCTTGATTTTTTGAGAGAAATAATGATGTTTCTGTTTTTCCATTGTTGCATTGCATAACACAGTTAGGCTTCTGTTTTCCAATTCACTTTTTGGTGGCACATTTCTAGTCTGTATTAGGTGAGAATCTGTATTTTGAAAGTCCAGTTCTTGTGTAACTTTAATTCTTGTGAAAATGATGGTAGTCATCACTGGCTTTTATGGCATTATGGTTCTCTCTTCCGCATTTCTATTTTAAACAGAAGTTTGCTCTTTATTAATTTCACTTGCATACAGAAAGCAGTTTTGAATGAACTTGCAGAAAATATATTTTCATTCACATATTTTATTGTAACTGCTGGCTGTTTGTTTGTTTGTTTATTTATTTATTTAAAAGTTTTGTATACCGTCGTTCGGAAGTAGATTAAGTGATTATTTTAAGGGATTAGCTAATGTTCTCTCTAAGGATTTGGTTGCTGTGAGCATAAATTTGATAGGCTTTTTGCCTCAAAAGAAGTAGTGCTCACAGGGTAATATAAGAGGGTGTACCAGCAAATTTTCTGGTGCACCATTAACTTCAGCAATCACTCTACTCCCCTGATGCAAACCATACCCTGACACAACTTATCATCTCTACTTTTTTCATGCATAATTTTACTCGCAAAGGCGGAAATATGTGCATATGGAATCCATAAAAAAAATACAGATTACGTACGTATGTGTCACATACGTGCATATATAGTATGTTCATTTTTACCCTTGTAACCTTTTGAAAATTTACCCCTTATATTCTTTTACTCTATAGAAAGCAGAAGCACGTGGAAATTACTGTAAAAGAAGTCTTAGCACAGGAAAATTAGCTTTTTGTAAATTTTAAAAGAAAGCCACTAATATCACCCTGTATAACAGTTCAGTTCACATCAAGAACATTTAGAAACTGGGGCTTCAAAATTCTCTTCCAGATGTTAATATAAACCTCAGTTTAATCTCACTTGATTGTTGAATACTTTAGATGAACCTTTCTGCAGAACAGGTGGTTGATGCAGCAGTAGCTGATGTTTGGGAAAAAATAAGATTTTGCTTCAGCACTCCAATGGATCCACTTGCTTCATGGAGAAAATGTCTGAAGCTCTCACAAAATTAAATAATATTCTTTCTCTACTGTAAATAAAATTGCAACAAATCTTCTGAAATTGCCTGCAACTAAATTAGCCTAATACTAATAGTGGCGGAGTTTAAAAGGGTTAAGCATTGTTGCCCGTCGGTGCTAGACGGCTTCGCCCCATTTGCCTCACCTTATTCACGGCTCCTCCTACTTACCTAGGAAAGATGGCTACTGCAGCGCCTACAAGCCGACCTCTCTGGCATCCCCGGAACAGCTATGGTACAGCCTCCCACCATTGCTCCTCCCAGGTATCTACTAGGGTGCGCGCAACCCATGTCTTTGTACCTCTCTTGGCGCAAACCTCGAGGGTGTTCCCTCTTGCTGACATCATGCCATCCAGGTATATTACCTTCACTAGTTTGCTAGCTCATTGAGTTAGCAAGGACTCAAATTCGTTCTTGTCTATGCTACTCTGCCGCTTCTGTGCTGCCGTTGGAAGCTCTCTCTCTGCCCTTCGGGGTAACTGCTAACCTGGGTACCAGCTCCTCAGGGGCCCTCTGCTTTATTTCAGGTGCCTTACAGGGAACAGGTACTCGCTCCTCAAGGGCCTGCTCTCCCTGCCTCGGTGCCTGTACCTTCTTCAACATATCTGGTGGAATCGCATACCAACAGCAAACACCTAGTGAGTACTCTAGCTCTCAGTCTATCTCATCCACAGTATCTCCTCGCTGTGAGACCTGCGGCGGAACCTCCTGACATCATCAAGGAGAGAAGGGCTCCCTCTGCCAAGGTCCCTGAGACTGCAACTACTAGACTGTCTCACGACTGCCACCTCTGGTGGCTCTCTTCAAGCTGTTTAATAAAGAACTAACTGTGTTTTATGCATTATGAGACTAGCCCAGTATTGTGGCTCCTCATGGGGCTCCTCCCAGTGGGCATGGTCATCTCCCACAGCACTCAAGGATCCACCAAAACACACTAACCATAACACGCACATAACCCTTTTAAACCTGCTCTGCGCGCGCCGAGCCTATTTTGCATATGCCCTGGAATGCGCGTATGTCCTGGGACTTGAAAAAAGGGGCGGGGAGTGGGCAGGGAGGTCCGGGGGTGGGGCGGGGGCAGGACCGAGGCCTCCAGAACAGCGGCCGTGCCGGGGGATCGTGTGCCAGCACTCGGCCGGTGCGTGCAACCTACGCCTGCCCGGAGGCAGGCGCAACTTATAAAATAAAGATAGGGAGGGTGATTTAGGTAGAGCTGGGGGGCGGGTTAGGTAGGGGAAGGGAGGGGAGGGGAAGGTGGGGGCGATATCAGGGCGGCGAGGAGGCGGACCCTGCAGTGTCTTCACCATTCTGCGATAGAATGGTGAATCCAGGTCTAAGTTTGATGTAAAAGATATTCTATTTGGGGTACATTTTCAAAACCTTATGCGCATAAATCCCGGGCTTATGCACGCCGGGCCAATTTTCAAAGGCCCGGCCACGCGCGTAAATCCCCGGGACGCATGTAAGTCCCGAGGCTTTGGGAAAGGGGCAGGGAGGGGGTGGGGTGGTCCGGGGACGGGGTGGGGCATGGCTAGAGGTGCCCGGCACAGTGGTCATTTGCTGCAGTGCCGAGGGATTGTGTGCCGGCAGGGTGCTGGTGCACGCAACTTACTCCTGCCCTGAGGCAGGAACAAATGTTAAGACAAGGATTTTGGGGGGGGGGGGTGTTTGGATTGGACTAGAGGTTGGGAAGGTTAGGGGAAGGGGTAGGAAGGTTAGTATAGGGGGTAGGGAAGGTCCCTCTCAAGCTGCTCCTAAATTGGAGCGGACTGGGAGGGCACTGCAGAAGGCTGCGGGCATCGGCGCGTGCATGTTGCGCTAATGTGCACACCCTTGCGTGCGCCGACCCCCGATTTATCATATTTGCGCACTGGCACGCGCATGTCATAAAATCGTGTGACCATGTCTTTGCACCAGGTAGGGCGCGCACATGGACGCGCTCAAGTTTTAAAAATCTACCCCTTTGTTAATTCAAATATAACTAGTACCCCATAAACTCAAAAAAGCAGTTAATTATAATAAATTCTAGTATCTTCCCCTGTCCAGTAATGTCCATTAGTATCAATGTAGTCTAGGAAATAATACAGCACTGGTTTCCAGCCGAAGGAGCCCCCTGCTGACATCAAAAGACGGTAACAACCATCGCAAGAAAGTGTTAGTGACTCTATTGTTGACTTTCAAAAGGAATATTTGGCATTCTCTGTCACTAACAAAAGATCTCAAGGAACTGCTTCAAGTTACCATTTGTCCTTGCTGCAGAAGAGGAAAGAATTTAACTTAATAAATACTATTAAGTCACTAAGTTATATTCCTCCCCACTAATAATTAATGTCATCCTTGATATTAACTAGCTGCATCATCTTCTCTTGTGTAACATTAGGTTAACAAGTAAATGACAAATTAATTTCACATCCAAGTGCAGCTACTAGCCAAATTAGCTCATATGTAGTCATAATTCAAGCATTACATCCTAACATAGAAATTACAGAAATTAGTTCCCCCTGACGCAAGAGCAGTCAGGGAGAATTTTATAGAGTTTCATGCAGTCAGTTTCAGTTCATTTTAACCCAATATGTAATTGTTCTTCAAATATTGGTCTACTGTACCCTAGGAGATTTCTCCCTATGGTTTCTTGAACTCTATGCTGACCTCTGTACTAATTTTGCCATAAGAGTACTCCATCTCCCCCCTGGTTAAGAATGCCTTTCACACTTTGGTCAAATGTTCTCTTCCCTTCCAGGTTCCTCTTTCTTCATTTAAAGGTTCTCTTCTGCTAAACTTCTAGTGTTTCTGATTTCTTATTCAGGCATTAGGATCCCCCTTTTTTTTTTTTTTTTTTTATTTGAGCTGGCGTTCGCCTTGCTTCTCCAGGGAAGGCCTTATCAAGAGCTTGGTGTCTGCCCCTAATTGTAGTCTAGCACTTCTGTTTCTCCTCTTTTTGACTGAGGATCTTTCTACCACTGCTAGCCAGTTGTGACTTGGAGCACATTTTGACTACTGTAGGTACTACCGTATCTCGGACTTGCCATAGTTCAATGCTTCGGTCTGTATTTTAGATCCTTGATGCTGCTTGATTTCAGCCCCGATTGCACATAACCTTCTTTCTTATCAGAGTCATCAGAGTGGATACATTTTCAAATAGTTTCTAAATCCTGCAAGACTTTCATGCTCAAGGATGCCTGTGACTTCCTTCTTGACTTTTGGGTTGGTTTGAATGTCATCTCTCACAATGAAAATGCTTCTGGACTTCAGTCTCCACCCAAAGCATCCACTTTGGTTTCTATACAGACAATTACATCCAATTCCTTGCTATTGGCTACAGTTATCCTAGCCCAGTGAACATCTTCCATTCTAACTTCTCCAAAGTTTCTGTAGAGATGATTTGTAGATATGATTGTGACATCAGAGGAGGAGGATATAAAATGGTTGGGTGGGGAAATCCCTTGATAGCTGCAAATGAAGGGTCATAGCAACAGAATCCCAGCCCTAAGGAGCAGGAAGAAACCGCAAGATCAGCAAAAAGCAACTAAGCTCTGGAATTTGTTGCCAGAGGACGTGGTTAGTGCAGATAGTGTAGCTAGGTTTAAAAAAGGTTCAGATAAGTTCTTCGAGGAGAAGTCCATTAACTGCTATTAATCAAGTTGACTTAGGGAATAGCCACTACTATTATGGGCATCAGTAGCATGGCATCTACTTAGTGTTTGGGTACTTGCCAGGTACTTGTAGCTTGGATTGGCCACTGTTGGAAACAGGATTCTGGGCTTGATGGACCCTTGGTCTGACCCAGTATGGCAATTTCTTACGTTCTTAAATTCTTATGTTCTTATGCATGTACATCTGCATTTATCTTTCTCTCTCTCTAAGTATATATATATATGTGTGTGTGACACTAACATCACTGCGTTTGAACTGCAAGGAGGCATTGAAGTCTGCTACAGATGCAGCTCTGGCAAATAGACATAGGAAGGTTTCCAACATGCTGAGAAGACATTGGAAGTTCACATATGATTTTACTGTATTTAGCAAGCTGCAAATTAACAACAGTTGAAGTCTCAAGACACTGAATTGGTAAATTGACATATAAAGAATCAACAATAAGAGATTGGGTTCTCTTCACTAAATTCAGAACACTATACATTATTGCATGATGGCTGTATGGTAGATCAGTGATCCGCAACCCTGTCCTGAGGGCCCACCAGCCAGTTGGGTTTTCAGGATATCCACAATGAATATGCATAAGACAAAATTTGATTGTTATGGAGGCAGTTCATGCAAATTTTATAGTTATTTATAGTTTTTCTGGTTCTATGTAATCCTCTCTTCTATAGTGGAATGATATGTCTACTGCATGTACCCTTGATGTCTATCAGTAGTCCTTTTCCAAACCCTTCTTTTCTACGTTTTAACCTGTCACACTCTTCTCAGTCATAAATTCCACCGCTGCACATCTTCCTTTCATGGACATCTCAGAAATAAAGACTTGTCATCTTGCTTTATTACCTTAGCTAGTTCTGTTCATCGTTGCAGTCTCAGCTAGCTTTCCAGCTTCTCTCAGCCTTTCCAGATATTCTTCCCTGTATTCCTCTTTCTGAGATTTCTTGCATCTTTTGAATGCCATCCTACTCTGTTTGCCTTTAGCTTTTCAGCTACTTCTTTTAAATACTGGTCTCTTTTCCTCTTCGAATTACTTTTCTAACAGAGAAATTTGTTGCCCTTACAAATGACTACATTTTATTTAGCAGTTTGTTCTTCTATGTCACCAGTATATGTAACTCCCATCACCTCTAGTCTGAAGCACCTCTGGCATCATGCTGCATCCAAGGAACATGGCTGAACTTCCTGCTGTTCCTATGTCCTTTCATAGGGCCTGTTGGGTGGACTTCCTATGACATGCACAGATGACATCACATCCTATTAAGTATAAAAGGAAGCTCAGAGCCATCTTTCAGTGTCTTCGCAACAGGTCTCCTGCTCATGCTTCAGTGCTAGTTGCTTCAATGTGTTCCTGTCTTGTTCCTGGTTTTCTTTCTGTGTGTTCTTGCCTTGCCTTGTTCCAGCCTTTCCCACTCCTGTCTGTCCTGTTGTGTTTCTCCCCCTGGTCTGATTTCTTGTTGCCCTGACCTCAGCCTGGACCTTGATTTTGCTTTATTCTCTGCCTGCCTTGACCTCAACCTGGACCTTGGCTCTCTATCTTCCCCAATTACCAACCAACCTTGCTTGCTTCTACCTTCCTCATACTTGTCCTGGAAAGCCCTGCTGGCTGCCAGAACTTGCAAGCTCAACTCTAGGGGGAGGTGGCTGGTCAGGCAGAAGATCTAGTCTTGCGGCATATTAGCTGCTGCCCATTAAGGCCTATCTTGTCCTCACTACTCCTACTTCGTGATAGTATATCATCCAACTCTTTTGCCTTGTCATGGAAACACATTTATGGTACAATATACTTCAGCGGAGCTTTGTAGACATGTTGTTCAGTCTAATCTCATACACCCCAAAATATCCTGTTTGAAAGCTGGCCATCTTAAGGGTCATGGTGGAATTTTGATCTGTCTCCAGAGACATATTCCCCATGCTCTAACATCTTTAGGGCAATAGTGCAAGCCAGGCTTCTAAGCCAAGCCAATGAGTCAGTACTGGGGCTCTTCTGAATGAGCTATTAGAACCAATCACAAGACTTGCATAAAATGGGCACGTATCGACGGAAGACAGTCACTGGACTACAAGAAATTTTAAAAAATATACAGCAACAGAGCTTCATTCACAGCAGAATTTTTTTTATTAAACTTCTAAGGTGCAGTACCAAAAGTGCAATCTCCCAGGCTTCTTCCATGCTCCATCAACCCCTCTCTTTCTTTCCACCCTGTCTCGCCTCCTCTAGTTGCAATAGCTCTCCAGCTCATACAGGGAGCAGGGGCTGAAGCAGCATTTCTCCACAATACCACGCTTCATCTTCTGGTACTCCTGCTGTTGGAATGGTAGATTGTCCAGCTCATTCTGCAATGGTCCGGTTACTGGAAATAAAAAAAAAAACCAACAACAAAACAATCATGCTCTGATCATGGTTTGTCAACACCTTTCAGCCTAAAATCCAAGAGCCCAGTTTGAACCTTTTATAGGACTGCTTGCTGGCAGGGTTCATTCCCCAGAATAGACCCATTCAGGCCATCAGTTTGGCCCATATAGATTTTTCCATGAAAGAATCCATCCTGTCCTCCTCCACCCACACACAGCAGCATAGAACTAAATCTAACTTTTAATGTGATCACATATTAGGGGTCTGCACCTTGGAGAAATCTGAATTTTGGAACAGATTTGGAGCAGACTGCTAGATACATGGCCATGTAAAATGTTTGAACAGGATGTTCAAAATTATTTTACCCGCTCGCCAACACACACAGTCCTTCACCCTACCATTCCCCCTCTCCACTTCTTATTTCTGCTTGCCTGATTTTCTAAGAATGGGCTATACTATAAACAAATTAGCTTACCCATATATGATTTATCCCAGTGTCAGGATACACAATAGCCCCAAATATATTAAGTTAGTCCAATCAAAAGATATCACCTACAACTTGTTCATTGCCTTTTATTTTTTTCTGTTTAGAATTGTCACGCCATCATTTCATAGCCTACACGGGTTTAATGGCATCATTGAAAATATACTTTGCTGGGGAAAAAATAGTATAAATCAAATTTCACTAAATGTACAGCAGATAGGATGAATGCCAGTCTTCTGCTTTTGCTATGTTTTTGAGTATTCCTCATAACCTTCAGACAATCATTTCTGTATAATATTCATCATCGCAGAACCAGAGAACATGACGTCGGATATAGTCCATTTGGTCCATTCAGTCTGCTCCACACTCCCTTCTGCTCAGCTTTATGATTCATGAGCAGACATTATGGGCAGGAAGATGAAGTTCAGCAATGCTTTTCTGGCAAATCTGGGAAAAATCTCCAAATTTTGTGGACTTAAAGAACCTCTAAGACACAAGTGGTTCACTTTTATGTGCTCAATGTGTCACTCTCTAGTAGCAAGGCTGTAATTCTCTACCCAGGTTCCAAACAGATGAGATTCAGCTTCCAGCCTTACAGATGTTTTAGAGGTTGGGATTGGTGGCTTTCCATAGGACAGATTTTTGCCTCCCATGAGACCCCCCAAGTATAAAAAATGGAAAAAGAGATTTTCATGTTTCTGTGAAGGTCCAAATTTGGCAATTGTATTGCAGTCTATTGAACTTGCTTTATTATTCAATAAAGATGATGAAAGATAAAAGAAAATAAAAAAAATTGGATGAAACCTTCAACTGTGTTTTGCTTCCATATTTTCCTTATACTGTATATTGCTGAATGTTAATGTGCTGAGCTTTTGGTGACATCCTAATATTTTTGCCTGTAATGTCACAAACTTTATAATGGGGAGGACAATTTTTAACTAAGCTGGCCAGCTAGATTGCCCTAGGTGTCATGCTGAGCAGTCATAGATTTGATCTCCGAATGTTTTGCCATGAGTCGGGCACTGAACTGTGATATCAGAAATTTTTCTAAAGGCTGTTGAGGTTTCAGTTCAATTTAACTATTGTATTACTGTTATATATATTGTCTTTGTTGGTTTTTAGAGTGGCACTATATGTATTATGTCATCTGCTAAGAACACTTGTTTTGTAACAGGACTATAAATATTATGAAATAAATAAAACAACTCACTAAGAGGACCATGGAAAGAGAAAGTAGGCCAATGACAGAAGAAGGAAAATCCCTTTCACACAGAAAACTGCAAGATCCAGTGGATACTATCCACCTCTTTTTTTTCCCTTCAAATAAAATTAACTCCTTGGTCTCTTTTTGACTTCGATCCAAGTGCAGGATCTGATCCTTTTAGCAGAGAGTTATAACCAGTACAATATTGGGGGGGGGCTTAATGTCCCACCTTCTGACCTCTTTGGGGACACAATGATGTAATGACTCTTGCCAAAACAGGAGGATTAAAACTCATCCAAAAAATCTATTGCTGACCAGAAAAGAACTGGAGGAAAAGTCTATGGCTATTTTTTGGAGTATCAATATATTACTATATTACTGTTATATGTTCTATGTATTACAAATATTTTGGCTTCTCTTCCTTATCTAGTTATCCACATTACAGTAACTCGTTCCTCATTACTCTCCATGATCTTGAAAAGATGCTCGTCAGAAAATGCTTCAACAGTGCTCCCTAGTGGTCAAACCCAGTACAGTCCTCTCCCTTGATGATGATAATAGGATTTATACAGGCATCCAAACCCTTGCGCATTGCACAGGAAGATCTGTTTTACTCCTTGGAGATGGGTATAGTGCAGATTTGCTACAAGGATGTTTATCCCTTGCTTGCTGCTGGGATTCCTAGGACATCTGCTGTGAAACTAAGGCTGGGACACATCAGAATAATATGCACTATTTTTTTCTGAAAGCATCTAGCAAATCAGTTGTTTCTTAGTAAACTGAACAGTCCAGAAATCTTATAGATTTTTTTTATTTTCAGGGTACAGGAAGTTTCTAACAAGCCACCTCAGGGAGCTCTGAGGTAACATGAGGTTTAGATTTTGTGGCAAGACCTATTGAATTCTGTGGCCAAATGTTTAAAAAGTCTGTATCAGTTAGAAAGCCATGGCTCCAGTGCAAAATGTGCCTGTGGCCTTCTGAACAGTGAAAAATCAATACATTTGGAAGGAAAATGTTTTCTTTATTAACCAGATACAGAACACAATTATTACAGCTACTTAACTATTTACAGATAGAATAATCAAGCCCTGTAGAATAGTCTTTAAGTGCTATGCCTGCTTTGGCAGTAGTGGGGGGGGGGGGTGGGGGAGATTATATTGAATCTCTAGTGAGAACAGACTGCCTTGCCCTGATCACATCCAGTAGGCATTAAAAAGATCAGCAATGATGCATGCAGTACAGAGTGCAGTTTTCCCTTATTTAATTTCTTTTAGATTTTTAAATATACTAATGATGTCAGTTATGGTTTCCTTCATTTTAAAAAAAAACCCAACTCTTGTACCTTGATAAGGTGATCATGATTACTGTGCCTGGCCTGTGCATTAATCTTTGCGTCAAACAGCCTGAGCAGTTTCTTTCTGTTCATTCAAATATTATGTACATTTATTTATTTAGATATTTGCATATTCTGCTTTTTAGCACTTCAAAGTGTACATCAAAGCAGATTACAATCAGGTACTATAGGTATTTCCCTGTCCCCACAGGGTTTACAATCCAATTTTGTACTTGAGGAAACAGAGGGTAAAGTGATTGAATATATATATATATTTTTTTTTCTTTTAAGTATGAGAACATTAAAAGCTAAGACCCTGTGGCAACAAGGAGGTTTTGCATCTGTACAACAAATCCTGCAGCAATTCCTGCATGCCCAGAAGATAAGGTGCCATGGCCACCTGCAGGGATGTGTGTGAAAAAGGGATACGATGATTGACGTGATGGGCAGGAATCCAGAAGCACAGAGCCCATCAAGAATAGAGATAGACCAATTCAAACTAGATTTTCTGCAGGTCACAAACCAATGAAACCATAGATCTTCTGGTTATTGACTTGTCACTCATTCAGGTAATAGTAATCACCCAAGTGAATTGTGATGCCGGATCAAGTATGAGGAGCTCTTAACTGGAATCTGTCGAAGGATTCCCCTGGTTCTCTACTATCTATGGGGGCAAGAGGGGTGTTCATGGGCCTAGGGTAGAGCACCTCAAACTATGGTCTGTGGGCCAAAACTGGCCCATCGGATCCTTTGTTCCAGCCCGTGGAGGTTAGTTTAAATAAATGCAAGGTCCAGTTCACCAGCATTACCTTCAAAGCTGTCCTGACAAGTGTCATCATCAAAGGTCCCATGTCGCACAAGTCTCAGCAGCCTTCAATAATGACATTTCTCTCTGGAGGCTGTATCCGTACAGTGAATGTGATGGCCAAGCACTTGTGGCCTCACTCGCTAACCCTCACCTCGCTGAACAGCTCCCTTTCTGCGTGAAAGCAGCCAGCTCGGGTGCACTGGCCACTTCTGGGACTTGTAGTTTCTGTCCCTGTCTTCCAGCACCCGGAGAGGCTAGGGGACCGCGAGCCGGGATTGCACACCGGACGAAACCCTGGGACGTAGTGCCACGGGGGCACCAAGGCAACAGGCTAAGCTCCAAGCCCCAGAGCGCTCTGAGGCTTCCCGCAGACCTGGAGCAGAAGGATGGGGTGCATGGGGAGTTTTAACTTTAGACCAAAAGGGCAGAGGGGCGGTTTGCGATAACTGGCAAGGCAAAGCTTTAGCAAACCACATCCTGTGGGTTAGGGGTAGGATAAGGTTTACTTCCCTATAATGCAGAATTAGCACAAGAAGTGAATGGAGAAAGACAGTGATAAAGCTGAACTCCGCCTCCTCCCCCAAAGATGCCAAACTGTGGGAGTGAAGGCCAAAAAAATGTGTATTATATCATTTTGTGTTGTTTGGGGCAAATCTCCGTGGCGTTTAGGTTTTTTCCCAATTTTTTTTTGTTTTATTAGGTTTCAGAAATAGTGCGCAGTAAAAGCAATAGAAGGAAAAGGATAACGTTGTGTGCTATTTTTCTGTCCTTTTGTTCGAAATGAATGCACATCTCTAGTTGAAAGGCTGCGATCCCTCTGACCCCCCCCCCCCCTTCTCTCCTGCTGGCACTACATGGGCACCACCACAATCCACCTGGGCACTCACAGCAGGGACTATCAGGGTTGCCCTCCATTCCCAGGTAAAATGAGATTTATTTTTCAACTATTCACAGTAGTAGGCATGGGTAGAAGGTGGTCCGGGAAAGGAAGAAGTGGGCTACAAAGAGAGGCAGACAAGAAAAGAGAGTCAGAGAGAGATGCCAGTAGGACTGAGCGCCCGGCTCTCCTTCGCTGCCTGGGTGGAGCTCCAAGGGGACCACCCCACCCCCGCCCTTGGTCCCGGTGCAAATGAGAGCCAGTAGCGTGGCCCTGTTTCAAAACGTTTTCCCATGCCTGGCCTAGGGGAATCCCTACCCTGCCCACGAGAATGGAGGAAACCCCACTCTAAACTATACAGTCGCCTATCTCCTGCCCGGAAAGCAAAGGAAATACCAGTAGTAACCCCTGCCTGCGCACACTCCGTTACCAGAGAGCGTGCAGCCTTACGCCCATGACAACCCCCCCCAAGCCCAAGAGTGTTCCTCCTGCCGTAAGGTGAGAAGAATGCCCTTTTGCATGGCAAAAATAGAGATTTCCTCAGATCCCGGGGAAACAGAAGCTCAGCCACCTCGGTGAATCACTGTTTGCAATTCCAGCGGCTCCCCAATTTCAGTTCATATTAATAATTCCACCCCCTCAGAGCTATGCGGATCATACTAATTTAAAAAAAAAAAAAAAAAAGTCAAGATTTCTAAATATGAAGAAAGGCTGCTCACTTACTTAGAGGTTGCTCAGCGTCTCGTCGCATTTTGGGGGTGTAGTAGAAGCCCCGGTCGCCACACACCAGGAAAAGGGCCTCCACCAGGTGAGAGCCACACAGGTGCTGGTTGGGAACAGCCTGGCAGGTGGGGGCGAAGAAAGCCAAAACGGCCAAGAGCGGCAGTGCCTGAATCCACAGAGACATGGTGGTTACCTGCCACACGGAAGGAAGAGGAGGAACAAAAAAAAAAAAAAAGCAGGAAGAGGGAACGAGAGAAACAGCAGAAAAGAGAGAAAGAAAAAGAGTATTAATAATGTTAATGTCAAACACAAAGAGGCCAACTCATGTAGCTAAGTGGCGAATTTTAAATATAAAGCCTCAGACAGTGGCTGTCACTTACCTGGATAAATAACTTTATTATTCCAAAAGACATAAAAACGTATGCAACAATTTGCTTTAGTTGTGTGTTCCCTGATGATATTGGTTAAGCTGTTTGTTCATGTATGTAGCCACACTATTATGGATGTTTTTAGTGTGCCCCACTCTGAACTTTGGAAGGGTGGGTGACAAATCTTTTAAGGACAATAAAATAAATAAAGACTTATCCAGCTAAGCATTCATCCAGTTAAGAGGTGGGAGGAGAACAGGCATGACAGGGAGGAGCTGAGTTAGCTAGATAAGCTGTCTGCTCACTCCGAAATTCAGAGTTAAGATAAGTTATCTGTCTAACTCCAGTACTCAGAGTTAGCTAGATAACTTATCCAGCTTATTCTGGTTGGCCTGTAGACCTGTTATCCGACTAACTTTAGGATAGCTGGATATATTCAGTGGCACAGCCACACCACTGAATATATAGGCTATGTTACCTGGATAAATCTATCTCACTAACTTGCCGAGCCGCAAAACGGCTGAATGTGGCCCTCTCAGTTTTTAAACTGTCCTGGTGATAACATCTTTAGTGCTCATGCTTGGCAAATAACTCTGGATCCTGATGGTTATTTAGGATATGGGAAGCGGTAGCATGAGCACAGGGGGCTGGATCTCAAACTCAGTGTGCAAAGAGGAGATCTATTGATTGAAAATAATCTGTTTCGCTATGAGTTCTTTTTCTTGTCGCTCTTACATATCATGACCTCCCACTTTATTTTTTATTTAGGAAACAACTGCAAATTACAATAATAGGTAATAACAGGAGTTTGCTTTTTGTTGTAATTGTATTTTTAGCCCAGCAGTTTCTTCCTGCTCCTTTCAGCTTCTAGATTACAGGCCGATACAGTACAGTGCGCTCCGACGGAGAGCACTGTTAGCCTGCTATTGGACGCGCGTTTTCCCTTACCCCTTACCCCTTATTCAGTAAGGGGAGGAAAACGCGCGTCCAACCCGTGGCACCTAATAGCGCCCTTAACATGCAAATGCATGTTGATGGCCCTATTAGGTATGCGCGCGCGATTCAGAAAGTAAAATGTGCAGCCGAGCCACACATTTTACTTTCAGAAATTAGCGCCAACCCAGAGGTCAGCGCTAATTTCTTCCGGCACCGGGAACGTGCACAGAAAAGCAGTAAAAACTGCTTTTCTGTGCACCCTCTGACTTAATATCATAGCAATATTAAGTCGGAGGTCCCGAAGAGTAAAAACAAACAAAAAAAAATGTTGAGTTCGGCCCACGGCTGTCGGGCCGAAAACCGGACGCTCAATTTTGCAGGCGTCCGGTTTCCGAGCCCGTGGCTGTCAGCGGGCTCGCGAACCAATGCCAGCAAAATTGAGCGTCAGCTGTCAAACCCGCTGACAGCCGCCGCTCCTGTCAAAAAGGAGGCGCTAGGGACGCGCTAGTGTCCCTAGCGCCTCCTTTTGCCTGTTTCTACCGCCGGGCCTAATTACAATACTGAATCGCGAGCGCCGGGAGAGCGGGCGTTCGCCCGCTCTCCCGCAGACTTTACTGTATCGGCCCGAAAGTTGGAAAAAGAGTCTATTGGGCCATTTTGTCGTGAGGTTTCATTTACAACTACCCAGGGTATTTCTGCTAGTTTTATTTCCTCTCCTAGCCCAGCCATTTCAGTGATGGGTCTTGGCTGGGAGCCACAGTTTCCTTCCAGACCCCAGTAAACATGCACCCTAATGTCAGCCGGTAAGTGTCACCATTAGGCAATGTCTGGGATGTCTACCCCCTCTGACCACCCCAGGACTGTAAATACTATCTACACAGTCTGGCCAGGCCCAAGAAGTGAAAGCTGGGCCTGGAAATTAAACCCAGGTCTTTCGCACAGCACTGCTGCTCAGCCACCAGGTTGGCCCAAGTGACATGGTTTCTAACCTAACCCTATGCTCTTGCGGTAGGTTACTGAGATCTTCTTACCTACTGTAACTTTGTGGCTTCCTGCACTATGCCTGATGCTTTCACTAATAGCCATGGGCATAATCTGCTGCCATTACCCGAAAGACTCTTGTAGGGAATTGTTATGATACAGCATCATCATACCACAAGGCACCTGATGGGCTCCTCCATATCGCAAGGTGTGCTGGTGGAAAGTGTCACCACATTACATGGATGCATAGTAAAGATGGCAGATAAGGATCTTTTGGCCCACCCAGTCTTGCCAGTTGCTCCCATTTATACTGATCTAGCTAAAGCAGGGCCTATGCAAGGTGTATGACTATGAGGCAGTCTTATGGCTCCCCTCACCAATTAACTTTCAGACATTTAAGCAACCCTCTCCTCTGAAATTTTGATAAATAAACTCGGTAACCATAAAGACCTCCCATTATTATCGCTCCCAGAGCAATCCTGTAAAACCACTAAGGGCCAGATTTTAAAAACTACACGCAGGCATAGATTTGTGCGTGCAACCCGGCGTGCACAAATCTACGCCCGATTTTATAACATGCGCACGCAACCGTGCGCATGTTATAAAATCCAGGGTCGGCGTGTGCAAGGGGGTGCACAATTGTGCAACTTGCGCGAGCCGAGCCACACAGCCTTCTTCCGTTCTCTCCACTCCCCCATCTTCCCCTCCCTTCCCCTACCTAACCTGCCCCCCAGCCCTACCTAAAAACCCACCCTTACCTTTAATTTTTAAGTTGCGCCTGCCTCCGTGCAGGCGTAGGTTGCGCAAGCCGGCGACGACCAGCCCGCGATCCCAGGCACAGTGGCAAATGGCCGCTGTGCCTGGAGGCTCTGGCCCTGCCCCCAGCCCGCCCCAGCCCCGCCCATTTTTTCAAGCCCCAGGACATATGTGCGTCCCGGGGCTTGTGCGTGTCGCCGAGCCGGCTTTTAAAAGGGTTACGCGCGTAACCCTTTTAAAATCCGCCCCTAAGAGGATAACTTTCAAACAACTCTACGTGGCCCCATATACGTGTGTATATGGGCACGCAGAGATCTACGACAGCATTTTATAAGCTGCACGCATCTGATCTGCGCAGATTATGAAATACACTCATGTCCACCCCCCAGGACATGTGCACATGCTTTATTACACGCGAATAACAGCAACGCATTGAAAGTGCGGACTTTTCTACCTATTTCATAAACATAGAACTTGTTCGCATAAAATCCTAATTTATACACGGAAGAAAGCATATTTTCAAAAATGCGTGCAGAATTGAAATCACCAGTTTGAAATCACCAGTTCACCCAGTCCAGGTCCAGTTCATTGAGACCTTCTAAGGACTTCACTCTGAACCTCCAGTTCCCCCAGATCTCTCATCCGACCACTAACAGACAAAAGGCAAGTCTGATATCAATCGCATGAGTTAATCAGCAGCTGTAAAATTGCAAGAATAAGTTGCCTAATGTATTCACAGAAATCTTTTATAAAATAGCAACATACGCACATTCCTTGTGACTGTACCCCCAAAATGACCTAGGCTGCTTCTTTTTTGCAAATGTGCACGTGAAACTGAAAATCCGAGCATACTTTTGGTGTTTTTAAAATAGCATGTATATGAGTACAAGCTGCTTATGTGCATATATGCTAATTTTACACACATAGTACTTTTGAAAATTAACTCTATTAGATACAGGGAGAACATTTTTCAAAAGCCATTTACTTGGCTGTATATGGATGTTTTTTTTAATTTTTATTTGTAATGATTTTATTTTTATTGTCCATATGGTATTTCATGTATATTATGGGTGTTGTCTTGTTCCCTGCCATGAGCAAGTAATTCAGATTAGTGGGATACAAATGCACTTAAATAATTAAATATATATATATAAAAGGTTCTGGAAAACTGCTAACTCGGCACCTAAACGTGTGCACAATTCAAAGGGGAAGCAGGCTTGCACTTTCTCTTTGCGAACTGGTGCAAAGTGACTTTGAAAACAAATGCACGTTTTGAAAATTGTCCCCGTAATTTTAAATATTGAACTTTGGGTTTAGTATTTCAGAAATCATGTTAGTGTCTGATGAATGTTGTCACCTGTGATTTGTGGAGGTAGACTGCAAAAAAAATAAATAAATCAGGAAATAGATAAAATTTATAAATTAAAAGAAATCCATACTACTACGTTGGCTGAAGGTGGTCTCCAAAATGCTTGGCTGGCCTGCGCAGTCGGGTTAAACTAGGATGTTTCCCCCTACTACTCACCATACAAAAACCAATTCAAATTCCTTTGTCACCTCAGTGTAGCAACCCTTTAAGTCCCCAGTATTTAGTTTTGTCCCTAGCTCAGGCCAGAGGTTAGGATTTAGGTAGGAGGTAGGATTTGACGGAACGTTCCTTACAGGCACCTCCAGTGAGGTTGCTTGGATTGGTCTACCAACCTGTATAAAAGCAGGCAAGGAGAGAAATAGGTGGGACAGTTTTAGTTATAGTTAGAGGAAGAGGAGATTCTTAGTGGTTCTCCCATTTTAGGCCCCACTGCTTGACAGCAGGGAAAAAGGAGAAGGCGGATTCTTGGCCCAGTACCCAACTGGTTTGGCAGGGTTGGATAAGAATTTTGGAGAGATTGAGCCTTGAGATTGGAGTCCAATTTTAAAAAGTTCAAATGAGGGCTTTTTAGTAAAGTGTACTCGAGCCAGGCCTAAATGTGTACTATGCTGTCGCACCTGATACTAGAATTATCATATGGAAGGACTAATACTGACTGTATTTATATTTGTTTTAATTAATTTTATTCATGTTTTATTCATTAAGGGGTAGATTTTCAGACGAGCGCGAATAGCCTACTTTTGTTTGCGCTCCAGGCGCAAACAAAAGTACGCTGGATTTTAGTAGATACGCGCGTATCGGCTAAAATCCTGGATCGGCGCGCGCAAGGCTATCAATTTCGTATAGCCTGCGCGCGCCGAGCCGCGCAGCCTACCCCCGTTCCCTCCTAGGCCGCTCCGAAATCGGAGCGGCCTAGAAGGGAACTTTCCTTTGCCCTCCCCTCACCTTCCCCTCCCTTCCCCTACCTAACCCACCCGCCCGGCCCTGTCTAAACCCCCATCCTACCTTTGTCGGGGGATTTACGCCTCCCAGAGGGAGGCGTAAATCCCCGCGCGCGAGCGGGACTCCTGCGCGCGGGTACGGAGGGCGCGGCCACGCCCCCGGACCGCCCCGGGCCGTAGCCACGCCCCCGTACCCGCCCCCAAAACGCTGCCGACATGCCCCCGCAACGCCGCGCGCTCCGGCCCCGCCCCCGACACGCCTCCCGACACGCCCACTCCGAAAACCCCGGGACTTACGCGAGTCCCGGGGTTCTGCGCGCGCCGGTGAGCCTATGTAAAATAGGCTCACCGGCGCGCAGGGCCCTGCTCGCGTAAATCCGCCCGGTTTTGGGCGGATTTACGCGAGCAGGGCTCTGAAAATCCGCCCCTAAGTATAATTTTAAGTGTGTTAGGATAAGAGTTGAGTTATTTCTGATGTTTTATGATTCCAGGAATCTATGTATTTTAAGTTAAGAAATATTTTTTGGTTATGTTACTATGCAGTTTTTAGGCTTTTATTATGTACATTAGCTGTTAGGAACACTGTATTTGAAACTGTTGTGAACCGTTGCGATGGATCCTGAGTGACGGTATATAAAAATAATTAAATACATAAACATATTCAGCCGCTGTGTGGCTCTGCTAATTTGTCAGATAAAGTTATCTGGCTAACTAGTGCTATATATTCAGCGGTGCAGCTGTGCCGCTGGATAAACCCAGCTATTTAAAAGTTAGCTGGATAAGCTTATCTGGATGACTTTAGGACAGCTCTACGGGCCAACCAGAGTTAGCCAGATAAGTCATCTGGCTGTTAATTTATCTGGCTAAATCAATTCCTCCCAGTTATGCCCCCATAATAGACAACGTATCCAACCAAATTCTAGCTGGATAACATTATCCAGCTAAGATTTATCCGGATAAGTGCTCAAATTTTCAGTTTGAATATGATCATCTCTAGTCTTTTTAGAAGAATATTTAGTTTTCTGTGGATCCTGGAACTGTCTTTGAAAAATAATTTCCCCCCTCCTGGAGGAGGTCAACGTAAAAGAGCTGTGGTTTCCTTCCTGCACTACAGCAGAGAAGTAAATTGCAGTTCTGGAGAAGACGTTTGGTTCCTGTTTCTTAATGGAGTAACTTTTACCCACTGGTCCAGCTCAGGAAAAAAGAGCTGAGGAGAACAGTATTTTTTGTTGTTTAAGGCTCTGTATCAGTGAGGTCCCTGGAATACACCCATATTCCCAATAGGGACATCATTTCCACCCTCTGGAAGTACAAGGTTATCCTAGTGCCTTGCCATCCTCACATGGACTGCTTTTCACACCTGAATGTGGAAGTTTAAATGTGAAGATTCCTGTGATTACTTCTGAAGATTTCATTACAGTAAAGTTTATTTTGGAACACCTACCTGAGTGTTCTGAGCATCCTATGAGTCCTTGGATACTGGGAACCAAGACAAGGTTGAGAGAAGAAATCATCTAATAGTGAGTATTCCCATGAGAAAGAGTGTGCAAGAGAAAGAGACTATATTTTTCTACCTGCTACACATTGGGCCCTGAAGGTCCCGTCCTCCCCCAATCCCCCATAGAGAAAATCCACACCTCAGGGTTGAAAGTGAACTGGTACTTAACCTTGGGATTGAGTGTGTCCCCTGCACCAACTCGGCCCTGCACACCAAAATAAGGGGGCTACATCAGTAACAGTGACACAAACTCCTTCCATTATCAGGCAGGTGAAGTAACAAAAAACACTGCAAACAAGACACTCAGAATCTACACAGTAAAGCAGACCTTCCATACCAAAATAGCACCAACTCCTAGAACTCCAACAGCAACAACCTTACTTATGAAAATACAACACTGCAATTATTACACCAACATTACTATTCTTCTTAGCTGAGAAAAGGAATGATCTAACAGCTAGAGTAATGGACTGAGAAGCAAGGAAACCACTTGACCCACTGTCATTCTTTGAGACTGAGAACAAGTCACTCCATCTCCAGTTGTCTCAGGTACCCACTTCCATCGTGACTTTAGGGAAAGGACTTTTTGTACCTGAATTCTAAAAATGCTGTAATCTACTTAGAACATTTGGAAAGGTGGATTAAAAATCAACACTTATTATTAGCAATATTCCTCATTTTGGGGAAACAGAACAAGCTGGATTACATAGAAACTACACTTTAGAAGAATACCTCATGTTGGTCACACACATAGAACACAACAAATAACCCTCTCACCAAATACAGAGTAATTGACCACAAATTATAAATAGAAATATGCAGACAAAAACTGAACTCTTGTCCACTCTAACCTCATCCCTTCCCCTCCTGTTCCTTACCGGACAAGGGAGAAGAGGGTAACAACCAAAGAAGAGGATCTGGATCAGGAAATCGAGTGGTCCTATTTTGCTTTGCTCTGTCCAGTCTAACCTCACACCCTCCTATCCTGTCCTCTGCATGACAGAAGGGGAAGAGGGAAACAATAAGAGGGGAGGGACTGGATTAGGGAGCAGATTGACTCTTCCTTGATCTGCTCTGTGCTTTTTCTGCTTCAGGCTCTCCATCTCTCTTCCTGTTCCCTGCAGCTGCTTTTGCCTGAAATCGGAGTACTCATCAACAGCGTCACTCCTATGTGCTCATGCATAGAAGCCCCTGGTACCAGCCACAAAATTGCTGAACTCTTGGCAGTAGCCTAATATGCCTAATGGAAGAACTGGCTCTGAGCTAAAGGATATATCCCTGTCGTCCACTGTATAACTTCAACCATCTATATGATATATCACTCCTAATTCAAGTCAATTTTATTGCTGTCCCACTATGGTCTTCTACCATTTTAGCTCTTTTTATTGCCTGGGCAGTTTTCTCCTTTTTTGAGCTTTTGTTCATCTTTGCTTCCATTGCGTTACCTTGCCTTCTGTTTCTTTTTCCAGATCATTCTGCTTGCCCTCCGCTTGTGTTTTTGGGTGTTCTTGTATGAAGAACCAGCAAGAATGCCTTATTGAGAGATTATGTCTGCCTGTCTGTAACCTCGTATCCAAGGCTAGTCAGCAGCAGACATGGACTTGCAGTTTGGAGGCAGAAACCAAAATATTATCGAGGTCCCATAATACCTATTTTTGATGTTTCTGATCCTGTGAATTTGCTATTGAGACAAGGAACAGAGCGGAGCAGCAAAATGTATCCTTCACAGTAAAACTTTATTCAGCGATGCTAGGACTGCATGGTAGGGAGGAAGAGATGACAGCAATGTGACAGCACCAAAGACATCACAGACCTGCTGTTGCGACAGGAAGATAAAACAGAAAAGGGGTGGACTGCACAATCGAAGAAGTGTGAGAGCAAGCCACTGAAGGCGGTATAAGACGAGGCAGCTATGAGCTGCATGTCCTGATGTCACTTTAAGACAGCACTCTCTCAAAAAGAATGGCACTTCCACACGTGCACTCTTAGTAGGAGTACATTTCTTATACTTGCCTGTATTTTCTGAATACTAGGGATGTGCAGCAGAAAAAAATGCATTTTATGTCTAAATACATTTTGTGGGGACCCCAATTTGTATCCGTAGGTTTAAAAAATTGTTTTTTCTTTTTATTCATTTTTCATTTACCATTAAAGTTAACGGGAGAAGCATTACAGCCTATATTGGGCTTCAGAATTGGGGTTTTATAATTAATTATCTTGTGGGAAGAAATCATCAGAAGGAGAAAAAAACTCAAAGGTACGTAGAAAGACTGTGGAAAGCAGCACCAAAAAAGGCATGGACAGCGTAAGGGTCCTTAAAGGGACAAGGGGTACTGCATTGGTAGGAGTTCTCCAAATCACTGTGAGAGGAGTAAAAAAAGCAGTGAAAGTGGAAAGAACACCCAAGGCTCGAAAAGAGGTCTCCAGCAACAGTGACATGAACCCTTGATGGCATCTCAGGTGGCAACCTGGCACCTAAAGCGACAACAGCATCCTAAGGCACCATGGAGGAGAACGAAGCAGAAAAGGTGGCATGAAAAATCCCAAAGCAGGCACTGATAAAGGGACCAAGCAGCACAAAGAGTGGTTTAAAGACACTAAAACAACAGGAGAAGTACAAAGCAGTCCCCCCCGGACTGGCAAGAACAACTCAAAGTGTAACATCTGGGATATGACAGCAAGGCACAGTGGCAAAGAGAACTCCAAGGTTTAAGGTCTGGGCATGGAAGCAAGGCTGAATGGCGCAAAGATCCCAAGGTGCTGGGTGGAATTTTGATTTTCTTGTGCAATGGGCTTTCCAAATGAAACCGAGATCACATTTAGATCATGTAAATAGTTTCACAAAGGAGTTTAGATAGGTTTTAGAGTAAGTTGTGGGAATTGTGTTTTATTAGAAAATATTTCCTATATTCTGTATCTCAACTATAATATTGGAGCAGAATATGGAGCTGTTACTGCTCTCCTTGTTGGACACACTGTTATGTAGTTTAGTTTATTGGTCCAATTGGCCCTGTCTGTTTTGATACAGTAGATCATAATATCTTATTAGAAAGAATGCAGACTTTTGGAATTTCAGGAATGGTGTTGAGTTGGTTCCGATCTTTGTTGCAGACTAGGAAACTATGTTCAGAGAGAAGATCAGTGCTATGAATGGCATATTTGGAACTGGGGAGTGCCACAAGGTTCAGCACTGTCTTCTGCTTTATTTAATATGTACCTCTGCCCATTAGGGGCTCTTTTACAGACCTTAAATATTTCATATTTTATTTCTGCTGATGCTATTCAGCTGTTTTTTTCCTTGTCAAAATGATGGAGAATTGCCTGATAAATGTTTTCAAGATTCTCTGTCATTTATTAAGGACTGGTTAACACAAAATCACTTAAGTCTGAATATCAAAAAAACAGGAATTCTCTGGGTGGGTAAGCACCCGTTGGAAATGCACCAGACACAGCACATTTATCATTAAGGCGCCCCATTTCATATTCTTTTCAGAAATGCTGAGTCTTGGGGTTTACCTGGATTCCCAACTCATCATGATGAAGCAACACATTTGTCAGGTAGCCAAGGTAGCTTTTTACAAGCTCAAATTGGTAACACCATTAAAGAAATTACTGCCACCTGAGTTTTTTCATACAGTTCTTCAATCGTTGGTTTTAAGACTTATGGATTACTGCGGTTAGGCCTACCTGATAAACTTACGAAGGATTTACAGCTGGTTCAGCATGCCACTGCCCGTTTGATAAGTGCATTATCATGGTGGGAGCACATTACTCCGGTACTGAGGGTTCTTTATTGGCTTCCAGTAAAATGGAGGTCAAAGTTAATGATAATTTTTTAATTTAACAGTGACTAATCGTGCTTTACTAAATAGTATTATTTGGAATAGTCCTTCTAGAACCCTGTGCTCAGAAGGAACACGTTTGTTACAGGCTTCTTCAGTTGGCATCTTTAGGTACGAGCGACCAAGATCCAGAGTATTCTTAGACACAGCGATCACAGCATAGATCAGGTTGCCGACGAAGACGAGGGGGATGCAGGAGCTGAAGCCATTTAGAAAGCAGGTGAAAGCAATATTGCTTGAAGAAGCATATAATTGAGAGGGTCGATAATATGAGATAGAATATTTTATTTGTTAAGTTTTATGTGTTAAATCTCTGCAATATATTATAGGATGATGTTTTATACTTTTATTGCATGTGGAATAATGATATGATTGTAAGCTGTATTATCTGCTCTGGACAAATTGTTATAGGAAGATGCAGACTACAAGAAATTGGAAATAAATAAATAATAAATAAACTCTTGCTGTTCCATTTCCTGATTTTGTGGTTTTGCATGAGTTCTCTCTGCCCAGCGGATACTTTTAATACACTCAGAACATGTAAATGGTTACTCTAATGAGTGTGGTTAGGTTTTATAGTACGTAAGTTGTAAGGATTTTTTTTTTTAGAAACTTTATCCCATATTCTTTATCTGGCTGTTCCATTCCCTGATTTTCTGGTTTTGCATGAGTTGGCTCTGTTTGACTGACACTTTTAACACATTCAGAGCATGAAATGTTTGTTCTCCTCTGTGTTTTCTATTCTGCCTGTATTTCTTACTTAGGACTGAGGGCTTTTGAGGACAAACCACCCCAGTATAATCAACAGACAGGGTGGGAGAACTGGGTTGGGATCACTGCAGATGGGTTAGAACAAAACAAAGAACCGTAAAATATATAATTTTTTTCTTTTTTTTTCTGGGGAAAAACAAATATCCTAGTACAACCTCCCCCCCCCCCCCCCCAAAAAAAAGTAAAAAAAACAGCAAACAACACAGAGGCACCAAAACTCCCATCTTCATACATATTAGGCAGATAGGTGGAGCAGTAGCACCAAGACCTCTGTGGTGGTATAAGGGGCATGGCAGACAGTCAGGCCACTGTGGTACTATAAAAGGCATGGCAAGTAGACATATGGTAGTAACTTGCAAGTTCTCTAGGGTGGCATAAAGGGTATGTCAGGTAGGCATGTGCCAGCAAGCCCTCTATGGTGATATAAGGGGCATGGCACCTAGACATCAGCAGCAAGTCCTCTATCCTGGGACTAGGAGTATTGCGGGTAAGCTTTGGGTAGCAAGTCCCCTATGATGGCACTAGGGATATGGTAGCTGGGCATCAAGCAGCAAGTCCCCTATGCCTCTACTAGGGATATGGCAAGCCAGGGAGATATCAGGCACCAAGTTCTCTAGGGTGGTACTAAAGGTAAGGCAGGTAGGCATGTGCCAGCAAGTTCCCTTTGGTGGAATAAGGGACATGGCAGGTAGGCATGTGTCACTGCAACAAGTCACCTATAGTAAATGTAGGAGCACAGCAGGTAGGCATATGCCAGCAAGTCCCCCATGGTAGTATTAGGGGTATGGCAGCTAGACTGAGGCAGTCAGTCCCCTATGGTGGTACTAGGGGTATGGCAGGTAGGCATCAAGGAGCAAGTCCCCTATAGTGGTACTAAGAGTATAGAAGCTGGGCATCAAGCAGCAGACAGACATCACAATGACTAATACATGATCATATTATACCAAAATTGAAAACCTTGCACTGGCTTCCTATTGAAAAAAGAATAAAATATAAGATTGCCATTTTAGTAGTCAGGCCTTCACATGAAGGTAATCCTTTTTTGAAAGATTCTTTGGGTTGGTACTGTCCCCCCGTCCCCCCCGTCCCCCCCCCCCCCCCCCCCCCCGGACTCTGTGTTCAAAGCATTTATTTTTCCTGGAGTTACCCAATAAAAGGAAACTCCTTCTTAATAGGAGGTTATAAAGTATGCAGGAAGTTGTTCAAACACATTTGTATATGGAGGCTTTTACCCTTGACGTGTGACTTGTTTTAGCCAATATTGTTAGGTTTACTATTATGTTTGCATGTTTTTATATTATTTGTTTTAGATGATGTTGATGTTTTATTGTAACCTGCCTAGAACAGAGTTTGGAAATTGGCAGGATAAAAACAGTGCAAATAAACTAATATATAATAAATAAATAAGGAATGCACACATTCCATAGTACATCTCAGATATGCTTGGTCTTCAAAATCAGTGATGAGTTAGTTTATAAAAATGCTTCACTGCAAAATGTTGTCTCCTTGCTGTCTGACAAAGCAAATATGACTCACTGGGCTGGCTACTAATAGCTGTACAGTAGCAATTCCTAACTGATTGCATTGCACCTGTTATTCTCCATAGACTTTAATGGCCATAGAAATGAATGTTAAATGGGTTAAAAAAAATGAATGAAATTAATAGGATTTATTTAATTTGGAGATCTCTTTCATTTTGTTTTGGGAACCCCCAAAGAAACAAATTAGACCCAATTCATTTAGGGATTCCCATTCATTTTAATGAGCTGCACCATATGCAACACAACTTATTACTAAGCAAAATGTGAAATGCTCATTTTTAAGTGCAAATAACAATGGAAATAGGGATCAATCCTGTTCTGTGAAATAATGCAAACTTTTCAGATGCCCAACCTTTTTTTTCTATGGCTGCAGAGGGTCACTTATAGAAGGCTTTAATCCAAGTGATACAATGTTCCCAAACCTCAGATTTTGGAGAAGGTTAAACAAAACAAATAGAGCCATACCACTTGATCTAATGGCTTTCAAATGTCTAATTATGTCAACAAGGCTTTGGTTTTCTCCTTTTGCAGAGCATATATGATGTTTACTATTCTCATGACATTATCAACGATCTCCCATGAATGAATGAAACCTATTAAGGTATATAATTTGTAAATCATCTCATCTATTCTTTTCACAGGAATTTTGAGCAGAATTTTGATTCTCCATAAGTCTATGGAGAATCACAATTTAATAGGGCTATTGGTCGATAACTGGTACATGATTGCTTAGGTTTTACCCTCTTTACATATGACTGGTGTCAACCCACGTACTTCCAACTGGGCTTTTCATTGGGGTTCAGTTGCAAAAATGGTATGAGATGTGATTTGACTAGGTCAGGATATCAGGTTAGCAAAATGGCACAAAGTTGGCACAAACCTACATGTACCTTTCAATATCTTTCTTTCCTTGACATTCACAGTGATACATGAATGTTTGCAGCCTTCTTTCCACTGTAGAAGTGGCCGTACTTAGCTTTATATAGAGAAGTGTAGGATCTGATGTGTAGCTAAAAGTTACTGTATATAAGCATTCCTTCCTGTACAAAGCACCTTGGAAAAGCTAGTGTTGTAAACAATGTGTGGGAAATGAACCCTCAGGATAAGTGATACCTCTCTGTTAATATTATTTTCTCAGAAAATTCCATTTATTGCTCCTTTGGTTTCTATTAGTTCAATGGTACAATTTTCCCATTGACCCATTTTTCCCAAATGTTGAGGATGGTTATTTAGAGGTAGTCCATGCATGCTTTAAATTCCCAAGATGGACACATTTTCTTTTTCATTTGTTGCACTAATATAGAGTAATCAAATAACACCATGAACAGAGAGTCATTCCAGTCTTCACATTTCAGGTGTCATTATAAAGGATTCTGGGATTAAGCTGACCAATTGACCATAGCTATTTCGGGGCATGTGGTATAACTGAGGAACATCATAGAAGTCCATTGAAATACATGATATTGCTTGCAGGATAGTGCATAAAAATGGTCATGTTTTAAAACCAAATATGTATGATATGCAACCAAGTACAAGAAATTAGACTTCCTAAGGACTGGACTCTGATTTGATTCAAAAAGCAATGCCCAATATCCAAACAGGCTTTGGGATGGGACTAGAGTATTAGGAAGAGTGCAGGACCTTAGTCCTGATCACCCTACACTTAAACAGTTTCACCAAAGGTGAGCCATGCTGAAGATTTACCTACTCCAGCTTGAACAGAGGACATGGTGCAGCCATATAGTGCTCTTGTAATACTACCCTGCGTGAACAAACATTATAGCTAAGTCATTGTACTGCTCTGTTTTATTTTACTGGCTTCATTTTAAAATAAGCATCCAAGGTCAAACCACATGAACGTAATACATGACATTAAGGCATAACAGCGATGGCTGTGCCTGGCCATTCAAACACACTTGGGTGCATTATGTGGCAAAATGCCAAGTGCTGAGTGACAAAAGCACCTGAGAACAGTGGACACTGTTAGCAATCAGACACTGATTATTTGTCTTTCAATGAGGAAAAGCTATCATAATGCATTTAAGACTCAACAAACCCTATATCTGATCCGGCACTGTGAAACAGAGTAAAACAGAGCCTACGCCTCAGCACAATGCTTCATGGAATGGTGCACTCCTGAGAGAGAACGGAGCTTGTGTTGTATAACATGGGTACAGATCTGTACAAGATGTAGAAGGGGGCAATTTTCAAAGGCCCCAAGCAGCTTTCTGTAAGCTGCTCAGGGACCTACGGACCTGCACAGTTTTTTCAAAGAGCAACCTCTCCCCCCCCCCCCCCCCCCCCCCCCCAGTCCCCTGTGGCATTTTCTTTTGAAAATTCAGGGCACGCATAGTGAACACTTTTATTTTCCCCTCCCACAACCCCAGCTTCGCCCCTTTTTCCATCACTAAATGTAAGCAAAAAGTCATAGGGCACGTGTAGTGGTAAAATGCTGTTTAGTGCAAGTACGTCATCTTGGGCTTGATGACTGAGAAAAGATGCCTGATAAACAATTAAATTATAAAGCTTTGAAAATTGTCCCCGTTGTAGACAGAGCTTTAATAAGAGATGCATGTAAGTATTGTGTTCTTCGATGCGACAAGCCTATTATTTGTAATCATCAAGAAATGTATTTACAAAACTTTTCCATTTGTAAGAACAACTTTGACTGAAATGAAATTAATGTAAGAAAAGAAGTATTGGACAATTTAGTGGCGGAAGAGTCGTCTAGTGGTTGGACTATATCTCTGGAGAACTCCTTGGTCATGAGAATAAAGCTCTCCTCAATGTGACTCAATATGATGCTGGACACTGGACACATCAGGTCAGGGTCCGCTTAAATACCTGCTATTTGTTTTAATTTGACTTTCACTGTTGCATTTTCAGACATATCACAGATTATATTTTAAAATAAAATAAAAATAAAATATTAGTTTATAATTATTACTACCATGTTCTATGTACAACGCTCTGACGTTTTGTTTTGTTTTACTGTAAACCGACGCGATATCCTTGGATGAACGCCAGTATATAAAAACCATTAAATAAATAAATAAATAAATAAAATAAATTCTGAATGCGCACACTAGAACTAGTCAAAAAACAGAATCATAGCACAATAGGGCTGTAAGGAAGCTCAAGAGGTCATCCATATTTAATTGCCTCAAAGCTGGATCCTCTGCATCTAAACCATTCCAGTGAGATGTTATTATAACCTGATCTACTAATGCTAGCAATAATTACAATGCACATAGTTTAAAGCCACCATTACAACACATACTTGATTTTGGCAGCTAGTTGGAAGTCGTAGCAGAAAAGATAAGAACTGAATTTGCCTTTCTCGTTCCTGGAGGTGGTCCTTCAGAGCAAGGCTGAAGTACCATTCAGTTCATCAATGGGAAAATGAGCAAGAAGCTTGCATCACCACTGCCTGTATTGTTCCTATTCTTTTACGTGCGTGTAGGATGTCATTTTCCAGTACCATAAATCTGGAAATTGCCACCACAATCACTAAATTTGTAAAAAAGTAAAGGCAGGAACTCAAATAATGATGCGAACTGCTCTCCCAACTGCAAAAAGACAAGAGAAAACGCAACTTACCGGGATGGATGATAGCAGAAGCCAACAAAGATGTTCTGTAGAGAGATGGAACTTGTTGAGTGACTTCCTGAGAGTGCTGGCCACATTTATATGCTCATTGGCTTTGCTCTAGTTACCTCAGCAACTGGTCCTGCCCAGATTGGCAATTTTATTTTTGCCCATGCCCCTGGCCAGAATATATGCTGGGTAGGCACATTAAGGGATATAAGGAGCGTCAACAGGCCATTGAAAAAGAGACGAGTATTAAAATTTCTGCCTCATTTAATGGGCATTTGCTAAAAAGAAATCTCACAGCTTGCAATCCAAGTAGCTTTTAGCAGGAGATAACGCAACTACTAAACACCTAGTGGAGCACTTAGAGCAGTCCTTATGTGCACTGAGAGGTGTGACAGCTGCCCATCTCGAGAGCTGCTTCTCCTAAGTGATGGTTGACAAGGAGAATTAAGGCAAATAAATGCTATCATTGAATACCGTTCTGCCCCAGAGCTCTCAGTCCTTCTGACAAATATGTACTGGTTTTAGGCACTATTTGCTTGGTGATGAAGTCAATCAGTTAATAACATGGTATGTACGCTATGGTGCCCTGGGCTTGGTAGGCTTGTGTCTGCCAGGAAAAATGAGATATACACACACAAAAAAAAGCTGTAAAAAGTAAGGAAAGCTGCTGAGTATGAGTCAAACTAATAGTTTGAATAGACTGACCGAGAGTCATTAAGGCAAGTATTCCTAACCCTGCCCTGGTGATCCCTATAGTCAGTCAGATTTTCAGGATATCCACAATGAAAATGCATGATATTAACATGCATATATTGGAGATCCAGCATATACAAATTTACCTCATACATAATCATTGTGGATATCCTGAAAACATGAATGGCTAGACTAAGGGGTAGATTTTAAAATCCCTGCGCGCCGGCGCGCACATAAGTCCCGGGGCTTTGCTGGGGGGGCGTGTCCGGGGGTGGGCCGAGTGCTCCGGCACAGCGGCCTGTGCCGGGGCAGGGAGCCGGCGACGCAAGCAAGTTATGCCTGTCAGAGGCAGGCGTAACTCAACGAAATAAGGTAGGGGATTTAGTTAGGGCTGGGGGGTGGGTTAGATAGGGGAAGGGAGGGAAAGGTGGGGGGGGGGGACAAAAAAAAGTTCCCTCCGAGGCCGCTCCAATTTCAGAGCGGCCTCGGAAGGAATGGAGGCAGGCTGCGCAGCCTTGCGTGCGCCATATCTTTTAAAATCCGGCATACTTTTGTTGGCGCATACTTTTTAAAAATCTGCCCCTAAGGTTATTACCTATGGGGAGGAAAACTGCTTCTCCATTCCACTGCAGTGCTGAGTGCACTTCCCATAGACGCAAAATAAGAAAACCCCTTTATTATATCTGGTTTATAGGGATGGAAGCGGGTAATGAGTTGGATGCATGGATACATAGTTACTTTTCAGATGAAATGATAAACCAAACTGCTGGATGGACAGATAGTGGACATAGATGGAAAATAATAGAGAGACGTTTAGAAAAGGAGAGAACATTTGGAAAAAAGTATTAACTATTAATCTTGGTAGAATAATTGTTTAATCAGTTCCAATGGAAATAAATATTTCCTGCTTACTGTGGTTGGGGCTACATTAATGTTACTAGCTGGTGTTACGGTGATAGTACTTAACAATTCAAGGGATCAACATAGCAGGGAAGCCTATCTGTCCCCACAATCCTTTCCCTCAACAGTGCAATCTAGAACAATGAGGAAACTCACACTGCTAGTTCTTCTCCCAGAGGTTGGGAGGAGGGGCTGAAATGCAAATAAGGATGATAAATGCAGATCCAGGTAGGCTAGTTTGCCCTATTATATTCTAGATGTTAACAATAGTTTACAGTAATAGTTTTTTCATCATAAATTTATAGTCAGGACACCAATATTTTATTTATATTCAATTTTTCAATGCAGTGTACATTCAGGTACTGTAGATATTTACCTATCCCCAAAGGGCTTACAGTCTAACCCCTAGATTTATCAAAATGCTATAAATATAGCGGAAATAACTCCTGTGATAAAAAAAAGGGGAATCGTGCGTCATTAGCCGCATCGCGTACTATTAGCCGGGTCTTGTGTTGTTTTATGCACTTTGTGCAATTTTTGGGTTTTATACATATACCCACTTCCTGCAGCTGCCCCTTTGAGGGTGTCTCAGGAATAGGAGAGCGGAGTTGAGGAGTTGCAAAGAGCTCCTGGCTCTCAGTGAACGTGTCTGATCTCTGGAGGCTAGAGTGACAGACCTGGAGGAGCTGAGGCAGACAGAGAGGTATATAGATGAGACCTTCATGGACATAGTAGCCAACTCCCAACTTCAGACTGGCAGCCCTGGTGCTGCCTTGGAGGAAGAAGGTCTCATGATTGGAGAGCATCAACCTGATGCAGCAGGAAAGGATCCTGTAGCAAGGACCTGCTCTCCAGGTGATGCATTGTCCTTTCACACCAAGGATATCTCCCCCAGGAGGGAAGGGTTAGGTCTGCCATCATAGATGGTGATTCGATTATTAGGAATGTAGACAGCTGGGTGGCTGGTGGGTGTGAAGATCGCCTGGTAACATGCCTACCTGGTGCGAAGGTGGCGGACTTCACGCATCAGCTAGATAGGATTTTAGACAGTGCTGGGGAGGAGCCAGCTGACGTGGTACACGTGGGCACCAACGACATAGGAAAATGTGGGAGGGAGGTTCTGGAAGCCAAATTTAGGCTCTTAGGTAGAAAGCTTAAAACCAGAACCTCCAGGGTAGCATTCTCTGAAATGCTCCCTGTTCCACACGCAGGTCACCAGAGGCAGGCAGAGCACCGGAGTCTCAATGCGTGGAAGAGACAATGGTTCAAGGAAGAGGGATTCAGTTTTGTTAGGAACTAGGGAACCTTTTGGGGAAGGGGGAGTCTCTTCCGAAGGGATGGGCTCCACCTTAACCAGGGTGGAACCAACTGCTGGCACTAACCTTTAAAAAGGAGATAGAGCAGCTTTTAAACTAGAACAAAGGGGAAAGCCGACAGTCGCTCAGCAGTGCATGGTTCGGAGAGAGGTATCTTCAAAGGATACTAATGATGCATTAGAATTAGGGCATCCTGACAGTGAGGTTCCAATTATAAGAAAAGTAGTCCAAGTGCCTGTAACTAAAAACTCACCTGAGCTAAAAAAATTCTAACTTATCCCTATCAATTAAAAAGCAGAATGAAAATACAAACAAACAACAAACTTTGAAATGTTTGGGCCAGATCTTAAAATCTACGTGCGGGCGTAGTTTTGTTCGCGCAACCCGGTGCGAAAAAATCTATGCCCAATTTTATAACATGTGCGCGCTGCCATGCGCATGTTATAAAATCCAAGCTCGGCACGTGCAAGGGGGTGCACATATGTGCACCTTGCGCGCACCGAACCCCGATGGCTTTCCCCATTCCCTCCAAGCTGCTCCAAAATCGGAGCAGCCTTGGAGGGAACTTTTTTTCCGCCCCCCCCCCACCTTCCCCTCCCTTCCCCTATCTAACCCACCCCCCATCCCTAACTAAATCCCCCCCTACCTTTACTCCAAAAGTTACGCCTGCTCAAGGCAAGTGTAACTTGTGTGCACCAGCAGGCTGCCAGCACGCCATGCCCTGGTACAGGCCGCTGTGCTGGAGCACTCGGCCCCACCCCCAGACCGCCACCATGCCCCAGCCATGCCCCCGGAACCGCCGCCATGCCCTCGGCCACATCCTTGGACTGCCCCTTTTTGCGAGCCCTGGGACATACACTCGTCCCAGAGCTTGCGCGGGCTGCTGAGCCTCTGCAAAATAGGCTCTGAGTACTCAGGGGCAGCTTTTCTTGGATTACGCGTGTAGCCTTTGAAAATCTGCCCCTTTGCAGCTAATGCCAGAAATCTAAGAAGTAAGATGGGACAATTAGAATGTATAGCAGTGAATGATGACATAGACTTAATTGGCATCTCAGAGACATGGTAGAAGGAAGAGAACCAATGGGACAGTGCTATACCGGGGTACAAATTATATCGCAATGACAGAAAGGAGCACCCGGGAGGCGGTGTGGTGCTTTATGTCCGGGATGGCATAGAGTCCAACAGGATAAACATCCTGCATGAGACTAAATGCACAATTGAATCTTTATGGGTAGAAATCCTTTGTGTGTCGGGGAAGACTATAGTGATAGGAGTATACTACCGTCCACCTCATCAAGATGGTGAGACTGATAGTGAAATGCTAAGAGAAATTAGGGAAGCTAACCAAATTGGTAGTGCGGTAATAATGGGAGACTTCAATTACCCCAATATTGACTGGGTAAATGTATCATCGGTACTTGCTAGAGATAAAAATTTCCTGGATGGAATAAATGACATTTTTATGGAGCAATTGGTTCAAGAACAGACAAGAGAGGGAGAAATTTTAGATCTAATTCTCAGTGGAGCACAGGATTTGGTGAGAGAGGTAACGTGGTGGGGCCGCTTGGCAATAGTGAACATAATATGATCAAATTTGAATTAATGACTGGAAGGGGGACAGTAAGCAAATTCACGGCTCTCGTGCTAAACTTTCAAAAGGAAAACTTTGAAAAAATGAGAAAAAATTTTAGAAAAAAACTGAAAGGAGCAGCTACAAAGGTAAAAAGTATGCAAGAGGCATGGTCATTGTTAAAAAATACTATCCTAGAAGCATAGTCCAGATGTATTCTACACAATAAAAAAGGTGGAAAGAAGGTGAAACGATTACTGGCATGGTTAAAAGGGGAGGTAAAAGAAGTATTTTAGCCAAAAGATCTTCATTCAAAAATTGGAAGAAGGATCCAACAGAAGAAACTAGGATAAAGCATAAGCATTGTCAAGTTAAATGTAAGACATTGATAAGACAGGCTAAGAGAGAATTTGAAAAGAAGTTGGCCGTAGAGGCAAAAACTCACAGTAAAACCTTTTTAAAATGTATCCGAAGCAGAAAGCCTGTGAGGGAGTCAGTTGGACCATTAGATGATTGAGGGGTTAAAGGGGGACTTAGAGAAGATAAGGCCATCGTGGAAAAATTAAATGATTTCTTTGCTTCGGTGTTTACTAAAGAGTATGTTGGGGAGATATCTGTTCCGGAGAAGGTTTTCATGGGTAATGATTCAGATAGACTGAACCAAATCACGGTGAACCTAGAAGATGTGGTAGGCCTGATTGACAAACTGAAGAGTAGTAAATCACCTGGACTGGATGGTATACACCCCAGAGTTCTGAAGGAACTAAAAAATGAAATTTTAGATCTATTAGTAAAAACGTGTAACCTATCATTAAAATCATCCATTGTACCTGAAGACTGGAGGATTAGCTAATGTAACCCCAATATTTAAAAAGGGCTCCAGGGGTGATCCGGGAAACTACAGACCGGTTAGCCTGACTTCAGTGCCAGGAAAAATAGTGGAAAGTGTTCTAAGTATCAGAATCACAGAACATATAGAAAGACATGGTTTAATGGAACATAGTCAGCATGGCTTTACCCAAGGCAAGTCCTGCCTCACAAATCTGCTTCACTTTTTTGAAGGAGTTAATAAACATGTGGATAAAGGTGAACCAGTAGATGTAGTGTACTTGGATTTTCAGAAGGCGTTTGACAAAGTTCCTCATGAGAGGCTTCTAGGAAAAGTAAAAAGCCATGGGATAGGTGGCGATATCCTTTCGTGGATTACAAACTGGCTAAAAGACAGGAAAAAGAGAGTAGGATTAAATGGACAGTTTTCTCAGTGGAAGGGAGTGGGCAGTGGAGTGCCTCAGGGATCTGTATTGGGACCCTTACTTTTCAATATATTTATAAATGATCTGGAAAGAAATACGACGAGTGAGATAATCAAATGTGCAGATGATACAAAATTGTTCAGAGTAGTTAAATCACAAGCAGATTGTGATAAATTGCAGGAAGACCTTGTGAGACTGGAAAATTGGGCATCGAAATGGCAGATGAAATTTATTGTGGATAAGTGCAAGGTGATGCATATAGGGAAAAATAACCCATGCAATAATTACACTGTCGGGCCGATAGAGTACAGTGCGCTCCGGCGGAGCGCACTGTTAACCCACGTTTTCGACGCACTAGCTTTATCCCTTATTCAGTAAGGGGTAATAGCGCGTCAAAAACGCTTGGCCAACCCCCCCAAAACTAATAGCGCAAATGCATGTTGATGGCCCTATTAGTTATTCCCGCGCGATTCAGTAAGTAAAATGTGCAGCCAAGCCGCACATTTTACTTTCAGAAATTAGCACCTACCCAAAATTTAAATCAGCCTGCGGCTCGTGGGTTGAAAACCGGATGCTCAATTTTTCCGGTGTCTGGTTTCCGAACCTGTGGCTGTCAGCGGGTTTGAGAACCGACGCCGGCAAAATTGAGCGTCTGCTGTCAAACTCGCTGACAGCCGCCGCTCCTGTCAAAAAAGACTTTTCAGCTTGGAGAAGAGAAGGCTGAGGGGGGATATGTTTGAGGTGTTTAAAATCATGAGATGTCTAGAACGGGTAGATGTGAATCGGTTTTTTACTCTTTCAGATAATAGAAAGACTAGGGGGCACTCCATGAAGTTAGCATGGGGCATATTTAAAACTAATTGGAGAAAGTTCTTTTTACTCAACGCACAACTAAACTCTGGAATTTGTTGCCAGAGTATGTGGTTAGTGCAGTTAGTATAGCTGTGTTTAAAAAAGGATTGGATAAGTTCTTGGAGGCGAAGTCCATTACCTGCTATTAATTAATTTGACTTAGAAAATAGCCACTGCTATTACTATAAACAATAATATGAAATAGACTTAGTTTTTGGGTACTTGCCAGGTTCTTATGACCTGGATTGGCCACTGTTGGAAACAGGATGCTGGGCTTGATGGACCCTTGGTCTGAACCAGTATGGTATGTTCTTATGTTCTTATGTTCTTACCAACACAGGCCTCCATACAGGAGCAGCTGGATTTGCTAGAAAGGAGCCATCGTTTTCAGCTACACCAAACACAGGCAGAGCTAGTGCACCTGAGAAGGGCTGTGAGTGCAGTGCAGACAGCAGTGCAGGCACAGGGTCGCACTACAGTGGCAACATCTATAAATAATCTTACCGCCGTCATGACACAGATTCTCCAAAGAATGCCAGAGCCAGCACTTGTGCCTTCCTTAGCATCACAGGACTCAACACCACACAGCACCAACACCACACAGCACCAAGATGACTGAGAGGGAGCCCCCGCCCCCCCCGAGGACAAGCTGCCTCCCAGTGGAAAGTCACGATGTGGCAAAGGCCCATGAAGCCCCAAGACCTGGCCTCTAAAGCTGAAGAACAAGATTTGTAGGACAAGCCTGGCCAGGCCTCTGTACAGAGTTCCTGTGCTGGCTAGATGGAAGAAGCCTGCTGGGCCCGTCCTGACTACAGAGTTCCTGTGCCAGCTAGATGGAAGAAGCCTGCTAGCCCATCCTGACTACAGAGTTCCTGTGCCTGCTTGATGATGGCGATGGTCTAATGCATGGCACTGTAGTCCTGCAGTCTACTTCTAATGCCATTCTCTAGGCTCTGCCCATACTCCATCCTCCTTGAGGTCATCTCCAGTCATGGTTCAGCTGTTGTTTCATTTCATCATGTCTCATCTGCTGCTCCTGATGCTTGTGTCTCATCTCATCTCAGCCATCTGCTGCCTCATCATGTCTCATCTGCTGCTCCTGATGCTGGTGAGTCATCTTATTTCAGCCTGCTGCCACCTCCATGCTGCTGTGACTTCTCCTGGGCCTCCTGCCTCCATCTCCATGCTGCTGTGTCTTCTCCTGCTGCCCCTGCCTCCTTGCTATGCTCTTTGGTCCTGGTCATCTGCCTCCATGCTGTGCTCTTTGGTCCTGGTCCTACTGCCTCCTTGCTGAACTCTGCTGCCTTGGATCTTAGGCTATCCCCCTTTGAGTGTGCTCTTTCAGCATGGACTGCCTGTGGCCTTCACTTGAACTCTTCTGCCTTGGCCCTTAGGCTGTTCCCCTTTAGTGCACTCTTTCAACATGGACTATCTGGGGCCTTCTTCTTGCCATCACATAATAATGTTGCTATCAGCTCTCACCTGAGAGCTATACTATAGCTATTAGGGGTACCACTTCCACTTTCTATGTTCTTTGCGCTAATCATGATTGTGCAAAAAGGATAAGATGCAAAGCCTGTATATGTAATGATGCCATTTCTAACAATGTATATACAGGTCTACACGCAATGTGCTGTTCAGTTCATTTACAATGTTATGTGCTATTTACTATCTTGTCCTTGCAAAATGTGATTACCAAAGACATTAACTTGCTTTAAATCTGTTGACTAGATTGATTTACTCAGTAATAAACTGGTCACAGGTTAGAAATATACATTTTGTGATTGTGACTTTTCATTGTATGTTCTTTGTCTTAAGGGTTGAAGTGGTCAAAGGTGTGGCCTCCACATGACCTTGCATGCTAGTGTGCCCTTGCACATTACAACTAGGCACTTATCTGGCAGGCAAGACCATATGGCTTAGGCCATACAACTGAAAGCTCAGTGTATGCTCCCAAGGAAGACAGCAAAAGCTAAACCTGAAGCACCTTACTATGGAACTTCACTCTTGGCTTCTGTTGCCTTCTTCATTCAGCATACTGTTTGCTAAGTCCTGGGTACATGAGCCTATATGTGATATGGCCACTAGGTAGCTAGTGTTCTGCTCCATATACTGACTGGTTCAACAAACCATTGCTCCCTTCTATTGTGACGATATATCACCTCTGACTTAACAATGGGCCTTTTCTCTGGCTCTGGACCTGAATGCTCTTATTATATCACTCTTTACTCAGAGGCCTAAACAGTTACTAAAGTCTGAGGTTTTTTCATCAGTAGTGAGCCAAAATGTGCAGCTGCAGGGGCCAGGGCCAGAGAGTACATTTTGAACATGTCAAGCTTGTGTGGTGTTAAGTGGAAGTTTCAGTCATTGCCACACAAAACTTTACCTTGGGCCCTTACTTGTGTCCTCAGTTCAGTTAAAATACTATGTGGACCCTCCTTTTGAGGGGTCTGGAATGGCCATCCCCCTCAGAGGCTTTATAATAGCTCTCTCCTGAGAGTCTGTTTTCGGAGAGTTAGGAATCAGTGAGGAGCGTTACCTTTTTTCATGTTTTCCTGATAAGCTCTGGAGCATTTTCCTTCCAGGCTACTTCATAGCTGATTGGGGCACTCCTCTGGGTTGTTTTCAGGACTTTGAGATTTTCATGCTGGAGCCTTACTGGATACCTGGGCCTTTCCTGGATTGAGGGCATGGGGAACACTTTGTTTGGGATGTCCAGGGATAGAGAAGACCTGTCCATTTGAAGTGGTGACTTGCTGCAAGGAGTAACTCCGGTGTTATTTTCAATTAAGGGAAAAGGACATTAAGTTAAGCTATCCAGGAGGAGCAGGATAAGACATCTGCATCCAAGGATCCTTCCCATCAGGGATCCAGAGGAGAGACTGATTCTATGATAAAGAGTCACAAACCATGTGAAAGAGAACTGTAAATATCCTTGAGGACCCCCGTCCGGAGTCTTCACTCCCTGTGGAGAGAGAACATTTACTCTCTGTGCAATGATAGGATTTTTGGGCCATCTTTGGAAGGGGTTTTCCGATCGGCTTAAGGGTTACCCTGCCCACTGGGACCTGCATTTCACATAATCCAGGTGAGTGGATGAATCCCTTTCCTGCTTGAAAGATTCCTGAACAGACAGAGGTAAAGACTGTAACCAAAGTGAGAAACACTGTGAGGCTGCAAAAGTATTTATTGTGCCATTTGCAACCATGTTAACAGTAAAGACTTTAATTTTGGAACTAACCCAGTGCGTCCAGTGTATTTATTTGGGTACATAGCATGCACAGTGAAAAGAAATTGCCCGTCTCTCAGGGACACCCAGAAGGAAGGAAAAACCCACTGAGCAACTTGCCTCACATAAACTTCCATTGAAAAACTTGAGCCCTACAACTCCACTGATCCCTGCCGTTACTCGACTGGCAATAAAAGCTGTGCCCCCTGTACGGAATACGGTGCTGTCTTCGCTAGTGGACTACCCTGGGTTTAACACAGATCTCTGATTTCTATGAGGAGGAGAATCCTATCTGTCTCTCCTGATTTCATCAGTTTTCCTCCTCTCCGTTTTTTGCTTTTCTACAAACCAGAGACAGTATTTGTCAATGCTGAAATGGTCTGATGCAAACTTCGCAGTGGAACACTCTTTAGTGCAGGACATTCAAAATGTATTGGTTAAAGGAAACATTATCTCTGGATGGCACAAGCTATGTAAACTGCATCTCCGGGCTCAGTACTTAAATTCTCTCAGCAGCTACTAGACTGAAACACTGGAGGAAGAGATTTCTCCTGGGAATATAAAACACCATTTCAAGCTGTTCTACAAATATATTAAATATTCAAATCTGAGAGAAATGAAATTAAAATTACTACACCACTCTTAGATTGAATATGTCAAGCACCATAGGATGCGAATGGCTTCGACATTTTTGTGTATTTAGTGTCAGGCTGAACATGGGTTTTGATAAGTTTTGTCTGTGATTTGTAGTTGTACAGGAATTCAATTGTCTTGCACTGAAAGAAAGGTATCAGGCCTCACAAAGCACTTTCATGATTTGGTGAAATTCATGCATCTGGCTATATCAGTGGCATACAAATGCATTTTGCTTAACTGGATAGGTGAAATAATGCCTACAATCGAATTGTGGCAACTCAAAATATCACAGGTCATGCAGCTGGAATGGTTGGATACAAAAGTGGCCAAGCGCAAAATATCTATCCAATATGTGAATGAGTTTCTCCAAGCAACTGAAACCAGAAATGCTCTGCGGTACTCTGCAGATTGGGAAAGTATTTTAGATTTAGAGCACTAGCCCCAACATTTATGTAGCTTCTGTCTTGAAAACTGACCTATATCTGCAGTAAACCTTTGATGACTCTAACCCACCACAGCTTGGTTTATATATTTCTGGTTGTATAGGAATGGTTAGTGGTTTATGCGCGTGTGAATGTGTGGTTTATGTGTAGGGCTTAGGGGCCACTTTGACATTCAAAGTGAGACGTATCTCTATGGGAGGCCCACCTAGTAACTCGAGGTGAGGTTTAGGTATTAGTGTAGGGGTTAGGGGCCCAGGTAGAGAGTCCATCAAGCTAGGTTGAGAGAACATTGCACAAATCTCATCTTTGGGTGAGATTTGTGAGAGCACTGTTCTGTTCATACGTCTCACTTTGAATGTCAAAGTGGCCCCTAACCCCTACACTAATACCTAAACCTCACCTCGAGTGGCTAGGTGGGCCTCCCATAGAGATATAAATACCTATCTAGTGTGAGGGCATTATGGCTAGTCTCTCTCTCTCTCTCTCTCTCTCTCTCTCAGATGCTCAAAACAGCATGTGCAAAAAATATCCTCCCCTTTTTCTCAAACGTTATGGTGCTTTCATATGTGTTAATGTCGTTTTCGTATGCGTTAAAGGCATTTTTTGCATGCAAAACGCCATATAGTACTTTGATAAATGACCCCCTTAGTCACTTAACTGTGATGACTCAAAGAAAATATATCTATTATTATCTAATTTCATCATACATTTGCATGGATATCTAATATTGATCTGTGCCCCTAATTGTCTGACCTCCTGGCACATTCCCAATCCAGATGAGTGGATCTAGTGATATCAGGGTAGATCCAGATTTTCTGTCTGTAATACAGCTTATCTCTATTATGAAAGAAGAGTCTCAAAACTGAATCTCTGTCTGCTGAAAAAACAAGATACCAGTAACGATCCATGGAAATCCACTTGTTCTTCAGTTGATGATTCCAAAAATGCTGTGAGATCTGTGCCATGTATTTTATTACCTGCGTTCATCATACATGCGCAGGTTATAAAATACCGGAGCAGTTTTTCACACACCCATATATACATGCAAGGGCATCGCTAGGTAATTAAAAGATTAATTTATTTATTTAAAATAGTTATATGTCACTTCACCCAGGGTTCTCAGTGGCATCCAAATAAGCATTCATAAAATCAATAAAACATTTAAGAAAAACGGGTGAAACAAAACTTACAAATAAAAATAATGATCAACCACTGTAGATCAAAAGCAACCTTACATTATCATATTGTAACACTGTCGAAGAAGGTGGTCCCTTGTGGCTGCGGCATGATTGGCGCCATCTAGTGAGCAAACTCATTAGGCCCACATTGGCAGCTGTCAGAGAAGCCCGAAGGTGGGACCGGCTGGAGCTTTACCTATACCAGCTTCTTCCCCCGCAGGTTAAGCCCTTAGGTTCAGGCAGCCGGCAGGACTTAGATGTGTCACTGGAGCTAAGCTGAGTGAAAGTCTGATCTGAGCAAGGGTTGTGGCAGGCAGCAGACAGCGGCACGGGTAACAGGCCAGAGGTCGAGGCAGGCAGCAGACAGTGGAAGGTCAGGGACCCGGCCAGGGTCAGGATCCAGGTAGTCAGTGAGACAGACAAGACAGACAAGTCCAATAGGACAAGCAAGGCAGGAAACAAGCAGGGCCAGGAACAAGGGCAGACAGGCAAGGAACCAGACAAGGAACAAAGCACAGAAGAGGTAGGGCAATACAAGGAATCAAGATGCGGAACACAGAACAAGGCAAAAGGTAAGAACAAGACAAAGAAGCACCATGCACTGGAACACAAAGACACCAGGAAACCTGTTGCAGAAGCACTGGCTGATTGCAAGAGACTTTCTTAAATAGTGGATGTGACATCATCATTCAGCACCACTGGAAATCCTGGCTAGGGGACTTATAAAGGCAGTCCAGAGTTGGAGGAAGTTCTATCCGGGGTCCTTGGAACAGCATGCTGCCGGAGGCTCTGCCAGAGTCGCTTCGGATCGGAGGTGAGGGGCTTAACACATATCTTAAACATCATACTTTAAAAATACGCCTGCTCAAATAAGTGTGCTTTCAGCTGTTTCTTGAAGGTTTACAGCAGGCCTGCTTGCCTAGGGCCAAGGGTAGCTTATTCCATAACAATGCGCCTGCCACAGACAAAAATTTATCCCGTAGGTCTGACAACCTAATCATACATGGATTTGGAATGTCAAAAAACACTGACCCTCAGACCTTGAACCTTGTGCAGGGCGATGGATTTTCAGCCAAGAGTTGATAAAGAAAAGAGCATCATCACTAAGAGCAATATGTATATTGAATATGAAAGTCAATGGGTAACCAATGTAGAGATTTTTAAATGGGTGAAATATGATCATGTTTGGATGTCCCTGTCAGACCCTTGCAACCGAGTTCTGGATCATCTGTAAAGTTTGCAGAGTATATTTGTGTCCTTTCCTCTCCTTTCCCCCCTCCCCGAGTGTTGCCAACATTTCCACAGGCTGGAACTGGACACTTGAGGACAAGAGAGAAGAGAGACACCCATCCCAACCCTCAATTGCATACATTTGCATAAATATGCCACCATTGTCCTTGAACCTGCTTTCTCTTTTTCTTCCTTCTAGTCTTTCTAGTCTAGCATCCCCAGGACAGTGGCAATGGACAATCTACCAATGGATCAACAGAAACAACAGGGCCATCAATGACAAGTGATGCACTCATTAATCTATCTGAAACATCATAAGAATGATGGAGCATAATCTGCATAGATGCATGCATTCCATTAACTATGTTTATACATGTGTATTATGGGTGCATTAATCATTTTACCCAAAGTTATGGAAATATTATGAGTGCATCAATCATCCACACCTTTCACTGATCTCTTCTCAAGGTGCACTGACAGCTGGCTGAGGGACCCAGATATAGCAGAGCACATCACACAGTCACTTACATTCAGCCTTTGGGTTACAGTACTGCACAGATTTAATTAAATGTTGTCTTTGTTGCATGTACTGGCTGTGGCAGACCCACGGCTCGGTCCCCTCACCTCTCTTTGCCAAATCCAGTGTCTAGCTCCATGTCTCTGGTGGCAGTGGGCCGCCAGCTCTGTCCTCAGGCCACCCCCGGTGCTCCAGCTTCTGCTACAGGCCGCTGTGCTCCGTGACAGGCCTCTCCGCATGGTCCGCAGAGAGACGCTGCTGTTCAGCGCCGCGCATCACTGTCGCTTATGAAGGGCCCGCAGCGAGAACTTGGCCATGGCCCCGGATGATGATGTTGCCGAAGCTCCGGTCCTTGAGGCCGGGCTCGGCTCCAGGTAGTCGCCTTTGCAACAGGTTTCCACACTGGTCGTGTACTTCATTGCCTCTTGATGATTCTCCTGCGTTCCTGATCCCTGCAAGTTCCAGTTCCTGTTCTCCTTCGTTTCTGCATTCATGATTCATAGCCCTTCTTCGGATTGACTTCTTGGACACAACCTCTGATTTGTCTGACTATGCTACTGATCCTTTCCAAGCCCGGACCTCTGCATTGCCTGACTATGCTACTGATCTTCTCCAAGCCTGGACCTCTGCTTTGCCTGACTACGCTACTGATCTTCTCCAAGCCCACACCACTGCTTTGCCTGACTATGCCATTGATCTCCTCGCTCAGACCTCAGCCTCGCCTTGCCACCGCTCCTTGATTGCCGCCGGCCCTGACTCCAATTTGCTCTACGAAGCCTCTTCAGTCTATGTTCTGGACTTGCCTATTCAGGCTTCAGCCTATTCTTGCTCGGGCGCCCCCTGTCTGACTTTGGTTCTATTGGCGCTCGGGTCTCCGGGACTCTGCCTCGTCCAGTACAGACTTCCCAGCTTTGCTGTTGCTGCCTCTGGGCTGACCTCTCTACCTTTCCATTGACAACAACATATGGAGGCCCACCTAAGCCCAGCCAGCCCCGGTACCCAAAGGTTCAACCTGCGGGGAACGAGGGCTGATATTGGTGAAGCACCAGCCGGCCTCCATCCATCAGCCCACTCCGCCTGCTGACGGTGGGGACCCGTACGATCCTTCCTACGGGTAGCATCAACCCCACCTCGGCCCAAGGGTCTACTTCTGGTGCAATAGTCTTTAATTAAATGCGGACAACAAATTGGCAATGAATCCTCTGAAAAAAAGTGAATCACAATTACAATATAGTAAACCTTCCATACCAATAGAGCACACCTGCTAGCACATAAATAGTAACAACTCTAACTATGAAAAGGTAACACGGCAAATATTACACTAGACCCTACAACACCAGTACATCTCCTATCAGGAAAAAAGAACAAGCCAAGCTGCTATAGATCACAGAAACTACATGCTAGCAAAATACTTTGTCTTGATCACACATGCAGAACACAGACAAACCCTCACCAAACACAGACTAAAGAGACTATAAAATATAAAGAGAAACATGCAAACAACTTGAAACCACATTAAGCCAGACTCTGAATGCAGTACAATAATGGATAAACACAAACATCATAATTCTACATAAAACATAAAAAATAAAACCAATAAATATAAAACATCATAATAATAAAACCATACTCAGAGAAAGAATAAATATTTCAAAACAGCTGACAAAAGAAATATCCAATAATTAAAAACTCGTATAAAAATTTTAAAAAATTTCCCAAGCATCACAAATAATACACAATAATGAAAACAAATAAGGATAAAAGAGTCCTTGATCTCCATACTTGAGAACTTTTGATTTCCAATCACTCTGATATTGTCATGGATTAATGGGGAAGGGGGTGCACAAACTTTCTTTACTTTCTCTCTCTCACATACACACACTTGCTCACACTCACATACATGCTTTCTCTCTACTATAAGCTCTCTCAAATACACACACACACACAAATGCATATCCAGCATAGCTCTCTGCTTCAACGGCAGGGGAGAAGAAAAAAACTGATACCTCACGCATATCCAGCATAGCTCCCTGCTTCAACGGCAGGGGAGAAGATAAACAACCAATAAGGGCTGTATAACATAATCTGGGTAAAAACAAATAAGCATGGGTGTAGCTTGCTTATTGCGGTGGTTACTACCCCTACTACCCCCTAACTAATCAAGCTAGATATTTCACTTGGATGCAGCTCCATCACTGCTCTCTACATTAATGGTGGGGGTGGAAGGGAATTAGAACCAAGAGCTAAGAGAAACAGATAAGTATGAGAGAGAAAATGAGGGAAGCTTGCTGGGCAGACTGGATGGGCCATTTGGTCTTCTTCTGCCGTCATTTCTATGTTTCTATGTTTCTATGTTTCACATGCTTGCTTACACATATGCTCTCTCTCTCTCCGGAACATACAGGCAACAGCAGCCTCCTTGGACTTTCACAGTATCTTTTTAGCACACACACACACACATTCTCTCTCTCTCTCACACTCACATATACACTTTCTGTTTCACACACATACATATATGCCCTCTGTCTCTCTCACACACACATACACACACATCCTTTTACACAGGGATGGTGATCTCCAGTCCTCAAGTGCCACAAACAGGCCAGGTTTTCAGGATATCCACAATGAATATGCATGAGATAGATCTGCATACAACAGAGGCAGTGCATGCAAATCTTTCTCATGCATATTCATTGTAGATATCCTGAAAACCAGGTCTGTTTGTGGCATTTGAGCCAGCTGATAAAACTGTCTCCTCCTCTAGCCACACAGGCCTGGCCGACACAGCAGCTTCCTCCTCTTCCTCTTCGGACCATGCAGGCCTGACTGATGCACCAGTCGCTTCCTCCTCTTTGGGCCGCATAGACCTGGATGATGCAGCTGTCACCTCCTCCTCCTCAGGCTGCACGGGCACTGCCAACACAACTGTGCTTCAGCCTCCTTCTTAGCAGGAGCTAAGGCTGAGATTTGGGGCACTGAGGTGCTAATGAAGCCTCTGTATACACATATATGGGATGCACACGCACATTTTATTGGATATTTATTATTTTAATTTTTGTTTTATTGTTTTAGTTCTCATTATTAAGAGTGTTTATTTGAAATATTCTTCTGTTGTTCTTATACTGATTATGTGGCACATCAATCTCTTAAATAAATAAGATTATACCTGAGAGAATGGAGGGTGAAGGGACTTATCGCAGGTCACAAGAAGTGTCAGTGGGTTTTAAATCCTAGTTGTCTTGATGTCACAGCCTGCTGCTCTAACCACTACACTATATTCGTAATTTGTTACAGTCCATATCAGCCTGTGTTTCTTTTAGCAAGTTATCTTGCCATTTTTGAAATGTTAAATTAAAATAAAAAAAAGCAAAATGAAACAAAAAAATATTCAGTACAGAGTCCTAATATACTAGACAAGGTGAAACAAGAAGCAAGGTCCAAAAATAAAACCAAAAGAGGAAGCCAAACAGCCAAGAACCACGCAAGTTGCTAAATCTGAAGATTGTAGTTCACTATCAGGTTACAGTGGATGATCTACTTCCATGGCCCTCCCACTCATGAATCTTTTAAGAGTAGCTTGGCTTGGCTTTCTGTGTTTATTACTCCGGCTTTTGCCCGCTTTGCGTCACTGCCCTGGGGCCTCTGCCCGCCTTGCCCATGTTGCTGGGGCTGTCTGAATGATATCAGTTGCTGTAAAGTTTGCCACAAGCCGAGGCATTTTTCTGTTTCCTGCAGCTGAACGAGAAGGGCTCCTGGCTGCCGCCGTCTTCTTCCGAATGGACCGAGCTGCATTCCACAGAATGTCCCAAGGGGGAGTCGGGTTTGCTGAGGAGAGACAGGCCGGGAAGAGCAAAGGCAGGATAAGGTTACAGTTCATTTACCAGTGGCTGCCGGAGCTCATTAGGGATCAGAAGGCAAAAATAAGATGGATTTTTAAAAAGGAAAATATTTCTTTCTTATTGCACTTAATGAAAAATAATGTCTCCAGCCCCCATGCAGCATACTAGTGTATGAGATTCCAAAAAAGAAAGATAAGTGGGGTGATATCCACCCCCATATAAAATGGAAAAATGAGGTTTGCCTGGTCCTTTCTGAGAGCAGTTTCTCAGCAGCCATATATTCCAGATCTCATGGCAAGGGACAGTACTACTGGAAGCATTGTTAGTAAACACCCAATTATGCCTATGGTTTGTACTCATCTTTAATGACAGGATAGGAATATACTTGTGAAGCTGAGCACATCAGCATAATTGGGCCCAAAGCTGATGGGACCAGGGTCATCAGGAAGAGAATGAGTCAATCCACTGAAGCTTTTAGGACCTCCGACTTAATATCGCCATGATAATAAGTCGGAGGGTGCACAGAAAAGCAGTTTTTACTTCTTTTCTGTGCACTTCCCCGGTGCCGGCAGAAATTAGCGCCTACCTTTGGGTAGGCGCTAATTTCTGAAAGTAAAATGTGTGGCTTGGCTGCACATTTTACTTTCTGGATCGCGCAGAAATGACTAATAGCGCCCGCAACATGCATTTGCATGTTGCGGGCGCTATTAGTTTTGGGTGGAGGTTGGATGCGCATTTTCGACGCGCTATTACCCCTTACTGAATAAGGGGTAGAGCTAGCGCGTCCAAACTCGGGGTAACAGTGCACACTGTACTGTATCGGCCCAAATGAGTATTTGAGATACAGTACCTGTTGTGTGTTTAGAGATGCTGTTGTCTGTGTTGTTATGCTATAATGATATTGGTCTATGTATGGATTGTGAAACCTTACAGGCTCTTCAGATGTAAGGACATTATATTTTCTTACTGTTTGCAATGTTCAGAGTTTGAAAATCAATAAACAAATTACAAAAAAAAAGCATAAACTTTTTCCAAATACCAATAACATATTTCAAAACATCATACACTTCAAATAACACCCAATAAGTAAAACTAAGGATTACAAAAAAAATCCCCCACTCTCCATACCTGGGAAACTTGATTTCCAATTGCCCTAAGATTGTCACAGATTAGTGTGTGTTGGGGAAGGAGGGGGAAGGTTTTGCACACAGACTTTCTCTCTCTCACACAGGCTCTCTCACTCACACTTACATGTACAGACTGAATCTCTGACACTCATACATACACACAGATTCTTTCAGTCACATGTACATGCACACACAAACACACTGGTTGATACACGTAGACTCAAAGACATGCTCTCAGTTATACACACTCAGTTACATGCACACACACACACATACCCGCATGCTCTCAATCACACTTACATACAAACACTCACACACATGCTCTCTCAGACATGCCTTCTGTTACACATACACACACACACATGCTCTGAATCACATATATACACACACACATACACAAATGGTCTTTCACTCTTTTGTCCTTCCCTCCAAAAAGAACATAGGGCAGCAGTAGCAGTCTCCATGGCTGCTACTGCTGCCTCCCAGTCCCCTCCATGGGGGGGAGGGGACTGGGACTGCTGCTTATTTATTTATTTAATATTCCACTTTTCAGGCAGTTCAAAGCAGATTACATTCAGGTACTGTAGGTATTTCCCTGTCCTCAAAAGGCTTCCAATCTAAGGGCTGATTTACTAAGGCTTTTCTCCCATTCTGTGTCTATGGGGAAAATGCTTAGTAAAATGAGACCTTGTACCTGAGGAAATGGAGGGTGAAGTGACTTGCCCAAGATCCTGACAGCCGGGGGGGGGGGGGGGGGGAACTGCTTTTCCTCCTCCTGACTAACATGGCAGCGCACCTTCTCTTGAATACGAGGAAGATCGGCTGCTTCTTTGTCTGATCGTGCTAGGGCTGGCTCCTAGGCCTCCTGCTCCTCACCGCCACCAGCCAATGTTGCAATGTGCTATTCTCCCACTCCTATGGCAGATGGTATTCCTTCTTCCCACGAGTGGGTCCCACTAAATCACCTGCTCTTCTGGACCCCACTGGGGGGTGCAAAAGAGAAGATATTGTCCTCACGCCGCCTCCAGAACGGTGGCCGCCTAGTCCGCCTAGTGCTTCTACTGGCCCTACTAGTTGCAAAGAACTGAAGAGAAAGCCAGAGAGCCACTAGGGTCTCCAGCATGCACCGGGAAATAAATTGGGCAGACAAGATGGGCCTTAGGTTCTTATGCTGCCTACAGTTTCTCTGTTTCTATGCATTCAATGGGACAAAACTACCACTGGGTCAGCTTGTATTGATTGACCTGGTTGAGTTGGTAACCCTAGTCCTGCTTTTTTTTTAAGGCAGTGGTTGGCAGGTCTGATCCTAGAGGGCAGCACACCAATCCGTTTCAGAGGATATGCGCAATGAATATGCATGAGATACATTTGCATGCCCAGCCTTCAACTGGAAAGACAAGTCTGTAAATGCAATTCAGTAGAACTAGAACTGGCTAGCTGAACCGATCCCTTACGATGTGGCTGAAATCTTGCTTTGATGTTATGGATCTTTTATGGGCCACCCAGAGAGAGCGATCAGTCACAGGCTAGTGATGCAGAAATATAGATATTTTATTTCAGCAACAACGAGACTTCAAATGAAAATATTATTATTTTTTAAACAAAGACAGGCAGCAGGGGACAGACAGACATTCACAGTTGGTATTTCGCAGCAACAACAATGCTGTAGTCCACAGGTGTCCGTGGAGTTGTTTTTTCAGAAGCATAAGACACAAAAAATATTTAGCAGTCATTAAGAACTTGACATGAATCTGGGGAGGGCTCTGTCTCCTTGATATCAGACACAACTGGCAATATGAGGCTTGCTGCTCTGGGGATGCATGAGGAAGTGCAGTGAGTCAGCCTTTAGTAGGAAACTGAGGGCTTTGCACCCCAAGAAAACTGTTTTATAATGTTAATCTCAAAGAGGATCGTTTTCAAAGGGACAACAATGCTTTAGCCACAGACATGGCCCTTTGGAAAACTGGCCGGCCAATATCTGTGTGTGCCTATATCTGTGTATGCCTAATTAATTATAAGCACATCAGGGAGAGGCATTCCAGGGGTGAAGGGGAAGTGTCTGGGTGAGATTTGCCACTTCTAAATTTGGAAAAACTTGTATGGGAGTTTCCTCGAACACACTGCCCATGCAAAGCAGCAGGTGTAACTTTGGAAGGGTAGCTTTCATGGGATAATAACTTTAGGAGTATAAGAGCCCACAAAGTATGCAGCCTCCTAAGTCCTGGGAAACCATATTTTTGAAAAAATGCATCTCCCCCCAGTTTTTGTACAGTAGTGCAGCAAACAAGGATTTGATTTTAAATTACAGGAGATCAGGATAGCCACCACTGGTTAAAATCCATGTTTTTAATGCTATAAAAAATGTCATTTTTCAGAATGAAATGTACCTACTCAAGAACCGAACCTTTGAAGATAACTCTACATCCGGGGTGCTGCACTGGTTTTCTGTTTCTCTCCCATCTGTTTGATGCTCTAATATAACAGAGAATTTGAAAAAAACAAACCCTAAGAAAACAAACATTTTCAGACCTTTGTTCTATTTCCCGGTCCTTTCTTCTCCACAAATTCCAGTAAAAACAATAGGAATCGGATGTTGATAAGAAGCCCTTTATTTCAATGCCCGACTCTGGCCGAGTTTCGCTCATAGAGCTGCTACAGTAGCAGAATGAATGTCAGAGCATCCCGCAGGAACTAGTGCATGTTCGCATGTGATATTGTGACATTGTGACACTTTGAAAACAGCCCAGCAGGCAAATTTTAAGTCTTGCAAGTTGAATTGCCCCTGAGGCAGCTCTATGAGCGAAACTCGGCCAGAGTCGGGCATTGAAATAAAGGGCTTCTTATCAACATCCGATTCCTATTGTTTTTACTGTAATACAGCCAACTGGATCGGCTTCCGCTTTGTTTTCTGGGTCCTTCTCCACAAATTCTCCATTTCCCTGGTCACTGTTTTCCCCTCACTTCTTTTCTGTCTTCTGTCTTCCTAGTTTGATGTTTGCTTTGTTCCCTTTTCCTATCAATTTCTCTCACTGCTAGAAAACAAATGGTGGTATCTTTTGCTCTTTTTTCCGTTCTACTCCCTTTTCTCTTTTTGTCCAATGTTTTTTACCATCTTTTGTGTAAGTTTCTCCTCACTGTTCTGCCTAATCCCCTCTCACCCTTTTATTCCCTCCATTTTACCCTCTTTTTGCCTTTAGCCCTGCCCCCTTCATAGTTCCTTTTCCCCTTGTGTCTCCTCCGAGTGCCCCTTTGCGCTCCGGATTGCCGACTCTCATTGCCTCCTGCCATCGTGCCACTCTCATTCTCTTTTCTTCCTGAGCTGTACTTTCTTTCTGTCACCTCTTGTTTTTTTGGTTCGTCCCTGTGCCTCTATCTCATTCTCTCTCCCTCCTACATCCAAAGTTAAAAGGAAGGAGCCGTGTCCTGGAGATAATCCTGCTGAGATGCACATCAAAAAGAGAATATCTCTTAAATAATTAGAAAGAAATCAATGTTTAGGTTCAGCTGTCAGGGCTTTTCTGACAGCTGGAGAGCAGGAGATGGAGAGGGGGTGGCATAGGGACATTTCTTTTCTTTTAAAGTTTTAGGTTATGGGGATATCAGAAGAGGAGAGAGGGGGCCAGCAGGGGCATATTTGTATTTTTTTAAACGTGCTTGGACATTGGGACAGCTGGAGAATAGCAGTAGCAGAAGCAATTTTAAAGTGCACGGATATCAGGAGGAAGGGCAGTTTTTACAGCGGAGTAAGAGGGAGGGGGACCAGAAGGGCTGCCCTCAGGTCTGGGTTTTTTTTAAAATTACAGTCAGGAGGGTAGTTAGCCGGTCAGATTAAAGCCTGCTCTTGCACTGCCTAAATTTAGCCAGCCAAGTTAGGGACCTGGCACCGACCTCCCTGCCCACCCCCAGGCCTGCCCAGAATTCGAACTCCTCAATATAACCACCTAGTGAAATATAGGTGGCTAAATTATCTAGGTAGCCTGGCCAGTTTTCAAAGGCTTTGATCCAAGCTGTCTAAATTCTTACTTAACCGTCTAGATCCCTTTGAATATTGACCTCTTACTATTGGCCAAAGATCCAAATAGCTCTTCCAATACTGGAAATACAGTGTAGTACTAATTCTTTGCAATGTCACTATAATGATAAAACAATGCAGCTAAAGAAAGGATGCCGGAGCATTTATAGAAGGTGTGGGGAACCAGTTTTATTCTAAGGATCAAACTTCCCGATTTGCTTGGTTGTCAGGGAGTAGGTTCAGCGCGACTTCTTTCATTTTTTTTTTGCTGTGAATTGTCTCAGTTGAATGTCATGAGAATGGGTCATAAATGCTGCTTTGGGCAGTTGCCTGCTCTGTGACACAAGCCATAGAAAAGCAAGCCCTCCTCTTCACAGATTCATCCAGCTGCTGCTGCTTTTAGATCAGGGGGGGAGGAAGGAGGTTAGAACAGCAGGCTGAAAACGAGAGAAGCCAGGGTTCAAATTCCACTTCTCCCACGGATGCTCCTGGTGACCTTGGACAAGTCACTCCACCCCCTGTTACTACAAGGTACAAAGTGAGACCGTAAGCCCCGTTCCTGATTTGTAACTTGCCTTGTGCTCGGATTTGGAAAGGCAGGGAATTAAATCCAAATCCAGCAGGTCACCGGCCCTAGATGTGTGCTTGCAATACATCACCTCACTTCAGGCTCCAAACAAGAGAAGGTCCAAGCATTATACAGTCAGCAGTTTCTTAAAGTTACCTCCATCAGGATAGCTTTTACCTTTTTTTAACTTTAAAAATCTGTGATTTCAGCATTATCTGTTAGCAAATGATAGTTATGATAGAAGCTTTTTGACTTTGAGGCCAAAAAATGCTTCACTGGAATGTATCTTCATACGTTACAGCTTGAATACAGAAAAGGAATTCTAGGCTGGGATTTTCGTGCTCCTGTGCTGACGGGCTGGCTCCAGGCTCTTGTAGGTGGTCATTAATCACCAGGAAAAGCCCCTGCCCCCCCATCCCCCACCTTGAACATTATTGCCTAATTAACTAATAATATTGAAGGCGTCAATCAACGACTGGAGTTCATCTTTCACGCCTTCCAGGCAGCACCGGATCTTCTGCGGACTGTCCAGCACCTCCATGGTGAATGTGTACGGGTTGTACTTCACCGCAAATGGCCTCTTGATGTTGGTGGCATAACTCCTGCAAGGGAATCAAAACACCAAGAGAAATGTGTTGTCTTCTGCTAGTCGCACTGAACCACAGATGACGACATAAAGGGGAGGGGAGGGGGAGTGTGTCACAAAATACCATACATAAATACAAGATGTCCTCTGCGGTGGTTTACTGCTTTAACAGTTGCAGACTCAGACATTTTCAGCATATGGAAACAATCAGATTGTCAGCAGGGTATGAGGTCAGCACAGAAGAGTCCTGCAGAGAGATGGGTATTCTAAGCAGATTGGGGGGTCTGTTTTCAAAGGATTTAGGTGCTTAACTAGCTCCTTTCAAAATTGCTCAGAGCTGAATTCCTAAATTTCTGGCCTAGTTTCGCTAAGAGCCTAAAAAAGTGGGTGGCTACGGGAGTGGAGTTAGGACAGGGAAAGCTTAATAGGTGCTTGGTGCTGATTTTCAGAACTAGATAATTATGAATTAAAGGCCTAAATTTAGGGATCAGTTTAAGGAGCCTAAATTTAGGTGAATTTTCAGCTGCAAATCGATGTCCCTGAGTTCAACTGAAAATCTCCCTATGTTTTGGTGCTGAGCATTTGTTAAGCCCATTGGAGTCCATTTTCAAAAAATACCCAGCGCTTCAATTTTAGCTTTCTAAATTTAGGGTGATATTAAGTAGATGCCCACTTTTTAGGCCCCTAAATTTAGACTCCAAGGCATTTGGCCCTAGCCAGTTTTCACAGGGGCCAATTACGTGCCTAACTCCCAAAATTAAGTGTCTAAACCCTATAGACCAATGTGGCCATTTGCCCTAAAGGAAGAATAGTATGTTAATTAGAAAAATGATCTTATCTAAATTAATTAACCTTGGATTTTTTTCAGAATTAGGATATAGCAATACCAGTGATGGTGTTTATGCTATTGTACGTCAATGATTGTAATTGTATGCTTTATATTATAAATGCTATGTATACCTGTAGTACGGAAATTAGAATAGTAATAATTATATGGTTCTCTAGTTCTTCAGCACCATAAAGCTTAGACAAAAATGTCAGATTGCATAAAAACAATCTAATGTTAAACAATTGTGCTTTGCCTGTATAATCAGCTAGCTATTGCCTTATGTTTTGCAGATGGCTACTATATTGGATCCACCACTCCTGGTGGATCCAATATAGTAGCAACACCTGCTTGAAGACTCCTAGATCAGAAGTGAAAAAGTACAAAGGAAACTGTCATAGCAGTCCTGGGGAAGAAAGAGGCATTAAAGCAGGAGAAAGTCTGGAGGCTCCTAGGTCTTCACTTTGTAGAGCCTCGGGAGTCTCCCTTGTCATGAGATAGTTGCAGGTTACTGAGAAATAAATCCCATAGCACTAGGAAGCAGTAAAATACATTTTTACTCTTTAATCCAACTAATTAATATTTCTGTTCACCCAGTGGATTTACCCTACTTAAATTGTACTTATTTAGATGTAATGAGGACCACCAGGAGACAATAAGAACGAAAATAAATACAAATGTGAGAGGCTCTCTGTTCTGCATTGAGGCTCAGCTTCCTTTTGCTCCTTGACATCATACGCAATGGCTTTCCAGGCCCTCTGCGGGACCCCTCTTTCCTACCTCAGCTTGTCTTTGGCATCACTGAAGCTCTCGGAGACGAAATACACCGACTGGTAGCTCTGGTCCTGATAGGGCTGCAAGGCGGCCACTTCCGGCTCAAAATCACGCAGCTCCGGCTCATCGGACAGGGAGTGCTGAACCAGATGAAAATCCACAAAAAAACATCATGAAATTCAGTAAGAAGAGAATGGCAGAGTGATGCATGAGCGGGGGAGGGGACGGGGGAGGGGTTTCGGTTTAATCGCAAAGCTTTCTTTCCTTTTTTCAAATTTGGGCTAGGTCCATAACATTTTCTCAGAAACCCTTACTTTTGGTTCCTCGTCTTCCCACGGATACACCTATATGGAAAATTCGGTCGCTGTAAGTTACATGGTGCAGGAGACAGGGAGGTTAGCATTCAAAGCCTTTGCGTGCGTAACCTTTCGAGGTACGCGCCCACAAAAGTCAAGTTTTCAAATTCTGCTCCTGCCAACCATATACATTTTGTGCGCGCAACTTTTTCTGTGCACAGAAATTCCCCAGTCCAAACGGGGGCGTCAATGGAGGCGATCCAGAGGAGGGGGCTAAACTTTAGCAGGTGAGAGCGCATATTACATGCTAAAGTTCCAGGCGCACGTGTGATCCTTTATCCACGTGTAGTCTGCGGCAGCCTTGTACACAGAGGACCCACTGAATACTTAGGAAAGGTTACACGCGTCATTTTTCCCAGATATTTCTGCCACTCTCCGGCTTTTTGAATGCTGAACTCCGCGTAGGCACAGACAGACAAAGTAAGCAAAGCTAAAACTAGAGATGGAAACCCTAAAATTAATTAGGAAACAAATCTTCTTCACCCTGGCCGAGGAACGCTGCTGCAGTGGCTGAGCTATTTGCTGGGAGACGGGGAACCTTGGGTAGTGGTGAATGACAGGCCCTGGCACTATAACCCTACTAGGATCTAGTTCTGATTGAGCTGGATGCCTAAAGGAGGATAGAGAGATTTCCAGGCCAAAAATATTAAACAATGGGTCATCGTTTAGCTTGGCCCTAATTTGCACATATTTTTAATTGGCAAAAGAAATGCCGCCCTTGTGCAAACAGCGATGCCACTGAGTTCCATTGGCACGTGTCCGTGGACCTGATTCACAACGGAGGTCATTTTAAAAGGAGGTTCCACGTGTAAATGGAACGTACTATCACGGCAATTTTAAAAAGCCATTTACACGCACAGAGTACACTTCCACATGAATATCTTTGGGCAATTCAATGGCATGTATTGTAGCAGTTTACAAAATCCCACCTGCACAGGTAACGTGTATTTACATGTGTAAAACCAAATTCTCAGCGTGAAAATGATTTTCAAATTCAGGCCCTAAGCTTTTTTTCCCATAGGACACGGGATGGAGAAAAGCTTTAGTAAATCAAGCCGTATATTTATTTTTAAGGTTCTGTGTCAGAGCAGGGTTTGGCAGATTCTTGACTTTAAATGTGAGACTGTGCATGGATGTGCATATATCACTGGAGCAGCAGAATTTACATATGCCAAAACATTGAACATTCATATCCTTGTTGATACTTGGCATTGGGTATGTAAGTTTTGTGAAAACAATTCAACTGTTTTTTTCCAGCTTATGGTAGGAGCAAATGCTTTCTACTTCCTGCCCTTATTTCAGTCTGACATCATGGTCTCAGCATACTCACTGTGTTTCATGTGCCCTATTTCAGATGTCATTGGCAACATGCATGTAACACTACATATCTCATAAGGGATAATGAGAGTTCTAAATATTGAAATGAAGCCATCAATGTATTGCACCAATCTATAGAACCACATTAAGGGGGATTAGACCAGGGCCTTTAAGTTGTGTTTTTCAAACTTAGGATGTGATTATGTTTGTCTGTCCAACGTAGAAAATACTTTTCTTACATAAATGTATCTAAGGCTTGAATTTTGCTAATGGGTCTATTTATTAAGAAGCAATAAAGTAGTAACAGGTCTGTTTATTAAGTTGCAGTAGCATGTTATTGCACTTTCAACAGCAAAGTCGGCATTCAGTATATATCAAAAACAAATTATTGTATAATGTCTGTGATTCTCATGTAATTTTGTGCTTCAAAAAATAAGATGCCAAATTAATGAGCTGCGTCCTATACAAATATATGCAAAGTAGCTCATTAATATGAAGAGAATTAAAGTAGATTGCAATAAATAATGTGTAAGGAGTATTATTTGGTAAAAGAATATACAAGTAAATTTTAAAAGCCCTGTGCATGTGAATTACGGGGGTTACACGTGTGGCTGGGCCCTGCGTGCATTTTTGGAACAGCCCGGCCACGTGTGTAAGCCCCCGTCACGTGCCAAAGTGCCAGGCCTTTGAAAAGGGGCTGACTGGAGGGGGGGGGGAGCGGGTCTTAAAATCGACCCCATAATGCAGGTAAGAGGCTGCTATGACTGGGTTCTGCCAGCAGGTGGCAGGGCACAGGCTCAGTGAGTTTTGCAGGGAGTGCTAAGTTTGCCTTCAAAGAAGTAGGAAGTGGTGGAAAGAAGCATAGAAACTTTGGGAAAAGGCCTCTTCCCTAGGGCTCTCCACCATGCCCGAAGAGTTAAAGAGGAAGGCAACGAAGCTGTGAGATCTTTTCCCAGTCTTGCTGACAGAATACTGCTGAACTGTAAAATCTGCGGCAGAGAAACTGAAGGAGAGGAAAAGATCCAGTGCAGGACGTGAGAGGGAACCTTCTTGGCTGGATTCAGCATCAAATGAGGAATCCAGTGGGCCCAGCTCCAGCCCTCCCTTCTCGACCCAAAAGGGGTGTCATTCATCAACTGCTTGATGACGTGCTCTGCACAAGGCCTGTATGTAGCAGTTATTTTACCTTTCCGAGTGTATGCTTCCAGCTGGACTGTGACTGTGCTTTTTCTTTTATCTAGTTGTTATAAGTAAAAACATTTTTGCCAGGGGGCCACCATTTTTGTTGTACTGTGCGGTGACTGCCAGAGAGGGGGAAAAGGACTACACTTTCACTGGGAGGGCTGAACAGAGAAGTTTGCCCCCCGAGGAGAGGGCCCCCCGGAATGATTTTTATGACTGTGTGCGTGTGACCGTGCACGCCAGGAGTTACAAAAGCAATCTGTGTTACCTCCGAATGAGGACAGGGGTGGGGGGGCACAATTTATGGGGGTTTTTTTTTTCCTTTAAACAATGCGTCCTGTTTTCTTGGCTCCTTTGTAGGTAAGAAACAGAGCCGTTTCAATAGCGGGACCTCACCTCTGGAACTCACTACCAGAACACCTAAGATTACAAAACAACACTAAAATATTTAAAAAAAATCACTCAAAACCTGGTTCTTCAGACAAGCCTACAAAGACGGGATCGGCTAATCACTCACACGATAAACGCCACCTCCTACTATTATGAATAGTTAAATTCTTTGTAACTGACGATATACCCAATCTGTTGCTATATAAGCTGTTCTATATAACCAATTTGTATCCGTTGTTATAACCTATCCATATTTGTTGTTATACCAGTTGTGTTTTCACTTGTAATTCGTTGTTATACCTGTAAACCGGATTGAAGGCCTTTAGCTAAACTTCGGTATATAAAAGCTTACAAATAAATAAATGAACAAAATGGCTTTGTTTTCCTTTCCTTTCATTTACTTTCTGCCTGCTCTCACCCTCCTCCCAGCCTCCTACCGATTAAACGCGTGCATTAAACCTTTGAAAAAAAGACATCCAAGCTTTCCCTGCATCCTTCCCACCTCTTTTGCCTGCCACCCCCTTTAAGCTTCCCTGATCGCCAGGGTCCAAATGGGGCAAGGGTGATTCTCAGCTGCTCCTGCCCTGCGGATACCACACTTCAAAATACCATGCACTAAAACATAAATGAGGCAAAACAAACCCAAAAAAATCCCACCAGCAAAACAACTCCCCCCACCCCCGCGCATACCCCTACTATAATCTGGAACGCCATAAAGGCCAAGTTTCAAAGGACTAAGTTTCCATAATTTTGGCAGGCTTCTAAATTGGCCCTTTTGAAAATTCACTAAAGGCTTAAGTCCCTAAATATATGGCACCAAGGCCTTAAATCTAGGACCTGCAAAGAGAGTGCCTACGGGGACGGACTTAGCACAGGAAAAAAGAAAATTTGGTGCTCAGCGCAGATTTTCAGCACTAGGCACCTAAGTTAGGGATCTGAATGGAAGGCCGGTTTTAGCTCCCTAAATGTAGGCGACTTTACAGTTGGTTTTAGCTCCCTAAATGTAGGCGACTTTACAGTTGAAAACTTATGAGTTCATTTTCAAAGAAGTTCCATGTGGAAAACTGGAATATCTGCGCATAAGGTGCTTGACCACCCCGTCCATGCTCTTTTATAATCATCGAAGGTTAAGCGTGTGGTTTGGGATTCGCCCGTGCCTTTCCCTGCCCAAAAAAAAAAAAAGGGGCGTTGATGGCAGGGCCAAGAAGTAAGCGCAGGAGTTGCTATTTTATAGGCAATTTGTTCGCACAGTTTTACGCCTGCTGATTATCCAGTGCAACTGATTTCAGACCCGTCTGTTATTGGGTGGGAGGCCTGGCTGGGGGCAGTTCAGGGTGAAGAACTAGGAGGGTCTTGATGACCACGGGGAAGGACTGGGTGAACTGGTGGACGTATCGGCAAACTGGTGATTTCAGTTGTGTGTGCACCTCCACTTACGTTAGGGTTTTACACTAAGAAGATTTGTTTTCGCGTGTAGAGTATTCGCACGTTATGTTTGTAGAAGGGACTGAAAAAGTAGGGGCTTTCAATACATGGCTGACATTTGTGCATAATGATTTGAACCGCTTTAAGTTTCCTAACCAACATTTAACCTGTATTCAACACATAGTCGCTATTATTAAAATATGTTACCGTTCTATGTTGGCACATGTTTAATTTGTAATATATACCAATCGTACTATTTTTATTGTGCCTTTCTGTAAACCGTTGTGATGGTGAATTAACTTAACGACGGTATAGAAGAGTTTTTAAATAAATAAATAAAATAAATAAATGTGTGTATTTTAGAATCTGCCCAGACCAGAAACTATCAGGTTATAAAATACTGTACTAGATCTGCCTGCACCCCTATACACGTGTATATGGGGCCGGGCAAAGATCTTTGAAAGTTACCCTCTTAAGTTCTGATAAAATTAGGTGCCTGAATGAAGGTGCTCATTTTTGGTTATCAGGGTGTGTGATCGCTGCTGATACAGTTTTCAGTGCGGTTGCTATTTTCAGAGGTACATGGGAACTTCTAAAGAGAAGCACACAGAATTTCATAAGCAACTTTGAATTCGATTATTTAATTAGTATTTGTGGGTGCTGGGGTTTGCCACCTACATGACTGGAATATTGTACAGTGGCAGAGCCATCAAAAACTGTGTCAAGAGTCTAAGTGTTGAATCTTCAGACCCACATGCCGGCACATGCACATGTGTTATAAAATCGGCTATTCGCGTGTACATGTGTGCATGATTTTATATTGACGTACGCATGCGTGTGCAAATGCTGCCTCTGGCGAGGAAGTTCGCCCCAGTAAAGGAGACAACTTCCTAATCCCCCTAGCTAACTTGCCTCCCTTTTACCCTATTAGCCCCAACCCTTAAAACCCCGCTGACTAGCCTATTTTTTTTTTGTTACATGACTCACACGGCACACATAGCAGAAGTAAAGTTACTCAGTAGGAGACCCTGGCATGCGCTTGTGAGCGTAAACCTACGCGCTGACTTCATTTTTCACACTCAGCCTGCCCATGCCCCTTTTTTTGATTTTCATGATTTGCGCATTTAGTGGGAGATACGCACGTACCCGCACGGCACGCCAAGTCACGCACATATCTCCTGGCTTCGGCATGCATAGGAATTTTAAAATCAACCAGTATGAGAACAAAATATTTGGTTCCTCAAAGCAGACAGTAGTGCTCCTTTCTCCGAGCTCTTTACCATCCCTGGGCCCTGGGGGAATGGCCCTCGTCCCTCCACACCCTCAATGGCCCTGTCTAGGCCATTTTCTTGTAAGGATTTTGTAATGGAAAAACATTTCCCTTTGAAGAAACTGGAGTCATCCCACTGACCAGAGAAAGCAGGACGGCTGAATGTGCCAGGATGGTTTTTGGGTAGTCCTCAGCTCGTCTCCTTCCCCCCCCCCCCCCCCCCCCCCGTCTCAAAGTTTAAACATAAACATACTGTAATGTCGGTGACTCACTATTAACTCTCCATAAGAGGACAGGAGTCCAGCTCCATATGCCTTGATGGATCCATTCTGCTTGCAGAGTCCAAACTCCACAGTGAACCAGTAAAGCTAGGAGAAAAAAACCCCAGAAATCTGAGACATGATCTGGCAGTGATGGGAGCACAAGGCAATCGGTGTTCAGGAGAAAAATAGTTGAGCGATAAGGATGCACCAAGCTAGAAGTTTTTAGTAACCTACATAAGCATATTAATGTTAAAATCAAACTGCCTAATTTGTTTAATTTACACACCTAGTTTATTATTTTACATTGTTACCGTACTATGATGGCACATGAGTAATTTGTAATCTATACCACCCATATTTCTCTTTATCGTGCCCTTCTGTAAACCGTTGTGATGGTATTTAACTTAATGACGGTATAGAAACATTTTTAAATAAATAAATAAATAAATAAATAAATAAATCATGATATACACTTGATATGCAAATCCTATGTGTACCTGTTAATAGGTGATCTTCAGCAGATCATTTAATCTTCATGAGTTTAACTCAGCCTACTCAACCCCTAGGGCTGACACAGAGATAAATGAGGTTTAATTTCTATCCTTGATGTGGCTGCATGCTATTGGGCTTTGCAAGTTACCTTTGGATATGGAATGTAAATAAATACAAAACTTAGAGCACAAGTAAAATAGTGTAATACCGGCACACCCATCTCAGTAGGGTAAATAACATACACCCACGTCTCACAAAATCTCTCAACACATCATCACCTCTTACCAGCTCCACTGAGATTTAAGAGACTGCTATTGTAACAGAGCTTTGTTTCCTGCACCAGTAATTTCTATTTGCTTGTCTGGGGATTTTATAGTTTTGGGACCTCCCCATCCTGTTAACCATTCCCTTTTTGGGGTGGGCTCAGTGAGCCTCTATATTCTCTCCCGAGCATGCTCAGTATGAGACCCTTCTAGGTTAGATACACGAGAGTATGAGATTTCTGTGAGGAGGTTTTTGGTAGGTCTCACAGCCCACTGGTGGAGTGTTATCTAGAGCGTGTAATTTATTCTGTTTTAATAAACTCCCTAGAGCTAATCTTCATAAACACACACATACAAACCTGAAACCCCCCCTCATGTACCCCTGTCCCCTGGTCCGATCACTCGATAATTCACGAAAACTTCTCCATCAACACACCCACCCGCTCCTCTCCCAACCACACCTCCACTATACATTTCAGAAAACCATGCAAAATAGATGACCTGATTGAAACGCCCCCTCCCCCCCCCCCGCACTAAACAAATTAACAAACACCAACTCAGCCCTTGCCACATGGAACACCATCAAAAATAACATTGCCAACCAATTCTGCCCCTTAATAACCAAAGACATAAATCCCTCCAAACACAACAAAAACACTTGGTACTCCCCAGAACTAAAAAAACCTAAAACACCACCTAAGAAAAATCGAAAACAAATGGCAGAACTCCCACACCCCCAGCCTTCTGACCAAATATAGAACCACCCTTCACAACTATAGAACAGCAATCCTCAAAGCTAAACGAGATTACTACTCGATAAGAATACATGAATTCCAATTCAACCCTAAAGCCCTGTTCTCCTACATCACCAACTCACGAAAACTTCTTCACCACTAACACCAGATAACGAATCGAAAAACAAATGCAACGAACTCACCGTCTTCTTCAAAGATAAAGTCACTAACATAATGGCCAAACTCCCCCCACCACAGCAAACAAAATTATCCTACCTAAAATCCCAGACGCCGTATTTGATGAATTTGAGAACATCTCCTCCTCAGAAATAGAACCTCTCATCAGAAAAATCAACCCTGCATCACACCCAGCCAAAGCAATCCCAATTAAACACGTAAGATCGATCCCAAATATCATAGCCAAACCCATAGCAGACATCATCAACACTTCCCTGACCCAGGGACATGTACCCACCGACATAAAAGAAGCCCTAATCAAACCCATTTTAAGAAAAACCCAACGGAACCCCTCAGACCTATATCTATCCTTCCTTTTCTTGCAAAAATTCTTGAAAAAATAGTCAACAATCAACTAATGGAACACTTAGAAAAACACAATGTACTACACCCCTCCCAATTTGGCTTCCATAAAATTTTCAGCACGGAAACACTACTGCTCTCCCTCACCAATACCGTCCTCAGAGGTCTAGATAAAGGTCAATCCTTCATCCTAGCTATGCTTGACATCTCAGCAGCCTTTGACACCATTAACCTCAACATCCTCATTGACCGACTAATTGAAATTGGTTTATCTGGCATTGCATTACAGTGGTTCATCTCATACCTAGAAAACAGGCAGTACAAAGTCAAAATTGGTAAGACTGAATCCGAGCCCATCAAACTCACGCAAGGCATCCCACAAGGCTCCTCCCTATCATCCACACTCTTCAAAATCTATATGCTCCCCCTTTGTAAACTCCTAATTAACCTAGGATTCACCTTCTTCATATACACCGATGACGTCCAAATCCTTATTCCCATCCCTGAATCCATTTCCAAAGCCCTACATCTCTGGGACAACCACCTCACTGGCATTAAGCAACTCCTCAATCAAATTCACCTTGCACTCAATACCAACAAATCAGAACTTTTACTAATAAGCCACAAATCCACTGATATAAGCCTCCCTGAAACCTCCCTCCACCAAACAATACCCCCAATTACTAATGAGGTCAGAAACCTTGGCGTCACAATAGACAATGAATTAAACCTAAAAAAATTCATAAACTTAACCTTAAAAGAATGCTTTTACAAACTCTATGTGCTAAAAAAACTAAGGCCCCCTCCTTCATTAAAACGACTTCAGAACAGTCCTTCAGACACTCATTTTATCCAAAATATATTATTGCAATTCCCTACTCTTAGAACTCCCAGCAACCTCCCTAAAGCCCCTACAAATGCTCCAAAATGCCACCGCCAGAATCCTCACAATCACCAGAAAAAACGAACCACCCCTATTCTAAAAAACCTAAACTGGCTCCCTATACACCTCAGAATATGCTTCAAGAGTCTCTCTCTAATTCACAAAACCCTACACAACCAACATATAAATTGGTTCAACACCTCCTTCCACTTTCAAACCCCCCCCCCCCCCGAAGATCCACAAGATCTGCCAATAACGGCACACTACCTATAGCCTCTCCCAAACTCACTAACCTCTCCTCTACACGAGAACGTGCACTCTCCCTTGCCGGTCCTACCATTTGGAACACAATGCCCCTTGACTTAAGGCTTGAACCCAACATTTAAAACTTAAAAAAAAAACTAAAAACCTGACTTTTTAAGCAAGCCTACCAATAACTCCCCCTCCCCCTCACACTCAAACACACAAACTCTTCCTCCCTCAAGCACGTTCCAGTGTTATTCCCCCCCTGCACATTACAGTCACAATAATTATAGTTATTTGTTCCTCTTTACTTCTGGTCTCTTATTTTCCTGCCTTCTTTTCGCCCTTCGAACTAATAGTTGTCCATATCGTTATCGTTAAGGCACAGTTACTCATCTTGTTATGATGTAATTTCCTTTCATCCTTCGTTTACTGTAAACCGATGTGATGTGTCAAACGAATGTCGGTATATAAAAGCATTAAATAAATAAAATAAATATATATATATTTTTTTTTACCAGTGCCTGATACCAGGACCAGTTTTACTCTGGATAGAAGGGCTGGAGATTGATGGTGGTTGCATTCCCATGACCAGTAAACAGTGGGCTGAACATGCTGAAAGTGCATACTTTGGAAAACGTTTTTGTCCCATTGGGTGATAGAGGGATTTTCTGGATTTTGTTCCCTTGTAGCACATGCTAGAGAGTGAAGAGAATTTTCTCAGCCTTCTAGGAGATGGTTTTTGTCTGGATACCGATTCAGAGGAAGATAGCAGAGCTATAGGCCCATGCACTATGGATAAAGAGACTGGCCTTTGAAGGGATGATTTTTATGTTGCGCTTCATGATTTTTACATTATTTTTCAGACTTAAATACATTTTTGAGTTGACCACCACTGTTGACTCATTGACGTGCTTTGGGGTCCTTGCTTTGTCCTCTAAAAGTAAGTACAAACGGATCAGCGATTGTAACTGGGGTGAGAGTGAATGACTGTGATGCATATCCCCACTACTGCATCAACAGCCCCGGAGGTGTTTACCTCTTCCATGCCGGTGAACCCCGGCATCTCAGGAGCTAACAAGTGGAATGGCACACAGAGGAACTTATCCAAAAAGTTACTGTGCGGCTCTGGGAACTGTGTGGCCCCTAAATCAGTCTACTCAATGGTGAGGGGGGAAGATGTTACACTACAATACTGCTCCTTAGAGTATCATATTGTGGCCAAGAGGAGTCATTATCAGAGCATCTGACAGGGTGGAGCCTATCAGCACAGAATCTAAAAAAAACCAAAAACACGTAAAATAATCAATTCTAACATGCAAAGCCCCCATGAGACTGGCCTGGGAGAGCCTGAACTTGGACCACAGAAATTAAGTGGGAATAGGTCGGTGTAGTACCAGAAATGGTTAGAAAACAGATAGAAAAGCAAACAAATATACAAGGACACGAGTGAGTTCTCTTGTTGGCATTCTTCGCTCTAGCATGCATCATTTTCTTTTCTTTAAAATTTCCCTTAAGATAGCAGGACTTATTTTATTTACTTCTCATTTCTTATTTGCCATCTAAGCAGTGCTAAAAGATTGCAAACCCTAATCCCCTGTCTGAAGTGCCATGATCAGGCCTGACCCGGGAAGGACAGATGGGAAACTGCAGGCCATCTTATTATTGGTGCTACAAAAATGTTATCACTGCATAAATATAGTACTGAGAAGGTATTGATTTACCAAAGGAGCACACACTGCATCAATAGCACAGAAAAAGCAACACCAAAGAGCCGCACACTGGATCAATAACATAAGAAAGGTGCTGCTTTATGAAAGATGTGCACCCTGCACCAAAAGCACTGAAAAGGTGGCAGATTACAACAGGAGAACACAATAACATGGGAAAGGTGGCAGCTTAACAAAGAGGCACAAATGGAAAAGAAGTTGATTTACCCAGGGAGTGCACACTGCACCAATAACACGGAAAAGATGCCGATTTAGCAAAGGACTCTGTACTACTAAGGCATAGATTTGTCAGCAAATTACCATTTCGGGCTGCCTTGGGTTTATTTAAAGGTGACCAGACGGGCGGGGTCACGTGGGGTGATGTGCTGAGGAGGACGCGTTTCCTTCAGCTCCGTGCTCCCCGATCGCAAACCACCGGCTAATCACTGAAAAACGGCTCATTTCGGACTTAATTCTCATTCTCAGTTAGACAGCATATGTCTATTGTCAAATATATGAAAAAAACGCCGCAACCCATGGCTTCCCGAAGCGCTCGTAAGGAGAAGGAAAAAGACGCCGGGAAGAGCGGCGAAAACAAGATGGCGGCGGTGGCGGCAGAACCCGAGACGGAGGCCGGCACATCCGAAGTGATTACTGCGGATACGATGCGAGATATCATAGCCTCTGCCTTGGACGAGAAATTAGCTGGCATCCACGAGAAGCTTACGGGTGTGAGTGAAGCCCTGCTCGATCTGGGACCCCGGCTGGACCACGTGGAGACTCGAGTGCTTGCCGTGGAGACGGAAATGGACGCCACAACGAAGACGATTCAGGCACAGGAGAAAGCTCTCAGAGAATGCCAGGAGAAGCTAGACGACCTAGAAAATAGGTCGAGGCGATCGAACTTACGTTTCCTGGGCATCCCAGAGTCTATCAACGATGGAGGCCTGGGAGAATTTCTAGAGTCGTGGTTGCCAGAGGCAGTCGGTTTGCCGGAACTCAAGGGGCTGATCTTGGTGGAAAGGGCCCACAGGGTAGGCCCGAGAAAAACGGCGGACCCGCGCCCACGTATAGCGATCGCAAAGTTTTTGAATTATGCGCAGAAACAAAAGATCTGGGCGGCTTTCCGACAGAAAAGAGAACTAACTTATAATAATCAAAAAATCCGGCTCACACAGGATTATTCTGCACGCGTGACCCAGCTTCGGCGGCAATTCTCTACAGTTTGCTCGCACCTCGTGGACACTAATACAAAATTCGCCCTCCAATACCCGGCCATCTTAAAAGTGTGGAAAGAGGGTAATATGCATACTTTTTCATCACCAACAGATGCTAAAGTCTTCCTGAACCTGGGGTCACCCTAGCTGCCTGATGAAAAATCTGGGCTGACAGGTATGTTCCTCACGTTTTGGCCTGGAATGTTCTTGATAGCCTTATGGACTGTGTTGCTGGCCCAGCCGGAGTGGGCCCAACACGACAGACCGGATGGACACGGGATCTTGGCCTGAAGGACTGACGTTATAGCTGCTTGTTCTGGCTCGACTCGGTCGCAGTCAGGGGAGGCAGACTGCTGGGCAAGCACCCATGTTTATGGTGATAGACTAGCACTGTGTATACCTAAAGTTAATTCCCGGTACATCAGCGAGCAAGACATTTATTATTCTTGAATTTGTGGGTTATTATGCTGAAGCCGCTTTAGGCTCTCTTTTTGCGACGGGGAGACGGACCATCCTGACACGGTCCCCAATTTCTCTCCTCACTGTTATGAGGGAGATTTTTGTTTCACATGGTTCTATGGGGGGTTTGTACGGGGGGAGGGTGGGGAGGGGACTCCTAGGGGAATAGATAGCTTATGGGCCCAAATCGGGTTGGGAGTTGAGGAAGGTAGATTACCAATTACTAACAGATGGAGAGGAGTACGGAGGTGTCGAGACGCTGGGGGGGGAGGGGGGCTGGGCTCCACCCCCAGGAGATATGATAACATACATGGCTGGTTCACTGTAGTAATGCAAAGTATTACATGAGCACACTGGTATCATGGAACGTCCATGGCCTGGGCACTCCCATCAAACGAAAAAAAATTCTCAACAATTTTAAGAAACTCGGTTCTGAAATTGCTTGCTTACAAGAAACGCACTTGAGCGCGGAGGAGAGTCGTAAGTTAAAAAGAGACTGGATTGGTGAATGTGTGTTTGCGGCCGCGCAGGGCCGCAAAGCGGGGGTGGCGGTGTTGATAAATAAATCTGCAGACTTCACATTAAAGCGTTCAGTGGCTGACCCCGATGGCTGATATATTCTGGTAATCGGTCGATGGAATGGTTTGGATGTCACGATATGTAACCTTTACACTCCTAACGGCAATCCGGGACCATTCTACAAGGACCTCCTGGGTCTCATTCTCACTCATTTGGAGGGGTCACTATTGGTGGCTGGAGACTTCAACTGTGTGCATAATGGAGAGTTGGACAAGTCACAATCAAGCCCCCCCGCACGAACCAATACCTCCAATGGCGTTGATTTTTTGTGCCATAATCTGGACCTTCTCGATGTGTGGCGGATATTACACCCTACGGAAAGAGACTACACCTTTTTTTCCCACCCACACGGGTCGTTATCTAGAATTGATTACATTCTTTTGGCTAGAGATCTGTTCCCCAGAGCTCAAAGTGCTACTATTGAATCACCGGTTATCTCTGACCACTCACCGATTACAGTTAAGTTACAGCGGGGGAGGTGCGGAGACGGACCGAAGTCGTGGAGATTCCCAGCTAGCCTTGTCTCAGACCCAGAGTTCCAGTCATTTTTAAAAGACAAATGGAGAAGGTTTCAAGAATTCAACAATCAGCATAGGAATACTCCCCTTCTTTTTTGGGAAACTGGGAAGGCTGTCCTGCGAGGGGACATAATTGCCTTCCTAAGTGCCCGCAAGAAACGGACGAATGCAAAAATCCTTTCTCTGGAGGCCCAGCTGACTACGGCCAAGACTCAATGGCTTTCGGATCCGAAAGAGGAAACTAAGAAATGCTACTTTCGCATATTGGAACAGTTGAACACTCTTCTTCACGCCCGGTCCTTTCGGGAGTTACAAGCGGCCAACCATAATTTTTTTAAGTTCGGGAACAAAATTGGACGACCTCTTGCTAACCTAGTGCGAGGCGCTAGGAGACGGACCTTCATCCACAAAATGAAGACTCCAGATGGCAAGCTAGTCTCTACTACTGGAGATATGGGCAAAGTGTTTCGTGTTTTTTACGAATCCCTGTACTCGGATGACCTACTCCCATCGGACATCCAAGAACAAGAATTTTTCTCGGATCTTACTCTTCCGTCCTTGACCGACGAACAACGGGACTATCTCAATAAGCCTATTCAAACTTATGAAGTCCTCCGAGTAATTAAGGGAGTAGCCAAGGGCAAAGCGCCAGGACCGGATGGTTACTCATATGACTTTTTCAAAATCCTGCAGGACCTCATCACTGTCCCGCTCACCGAATTCTATCAAGCAGGACTTGACAGCCATAAATTCCCGGATGGTTTTAACAGTGCGATTATCACCGTTCTACCGAAGGAGGGAAAAGACCCATGTTACCCAGCATCATACAGACCGATCTCACTGCTTAATAGTGATCTCAAGATCTTGGCCAAAGTCCTTGCCAACCGCTTGAATGGGCTGCTTCCTTTGCTTATATCTGAACATCAAGTGGGCTTTGTTCAGGGCAGGAAGGCGACAAGTCATGTGCTCAAACTCTTGTCCGCCATGCAATTTTCACAACAAACGGATACCCCGTCATTGGCTGTCGGATTTGATTCCGAGAAAGCGTTCGACAGAGTGTCCTGGAACTATCTCTTCTCGTTTCTCCGACGCTATGGTTTTCAGGGGAACTTTCTACATTACATTGCTTTACTGTATGACCACCCGATATCCAGGATCCTTATCAACGGCCAACAATCTGAGGGATTCTCCCTTCAAAGAGGAGTACGACAAGGGTGCCCGCTCTCCCCTTTATTGTACATACTTTCTATCGACCCGCTCCTGCGTAAAGTTGCTGATCACCCCGATATCTCTGGCTTTCGGCGAGGCCGGATGGCCTTTAAGATAGCAGCATTTGCGGATGACGTTTTAGTCTTTCTCACACAGCCGAAATCTTCCTTACCAATTCTCTTGGACATACAACTGGCCTTTGGAACGTTTGCCGGATTAAAAATTAACCGGGATAAGTCCGAAGCCTTAGATGTCTGCGATACAGAGCGAACTACTTGGAACGCACCTTTTCCTCTAAAATGGGCATCCAGTCATTTGAAATATCTTGGCATTTACATTCCCTCGGACCTGGCTACCATATACCGACTTAACGTTCAACCGAAGTTGAAGTTGATGAATGAGACGCTTGCTCGGTGGGCCTCGCTACCTTTATCACTTAGAGGTCGGGTTCATCTTTATCAAATGGTGCTCTTGCCAAAATGGATGTACATCCTTCAAATGCTCCCTGTTTGGCTTAAACGGAGGGACCGTCAAGTAATCAACACGGCTCTGGTGGGTTTTTTGTGGGGAGGAAAAAAAGCCAGAATATCTTTAAGTACCATGCAACTCCCTGAGGAGCGAGGAGGCCTGGGCTGCCCTAACATCTTCCTGTACAATGTGGCATGTAATTTACGGTTTCTTAAAGACTGGATATATGAGACCTCAGTGTTTACACCATGCGCCTTCCTCAAGGAGTGGTACGGAGTGCCCTCTCTAAACGGGTTGTTGCATGCCTCTCCCGAGGACGTGCCCCGGGAACTCCGCTCGCACCTTTTTTTACGATCTTGTAGGAGCACGTGGCAATTCCTATGTAAACAGAAGGGGCTTAAGTACACTGCCACTCCCCTACTTAGCATAGCTCATAATCCTCAGTTCGCTCCCAGCCAGGAGACCACGGTATTTTCTAAATGGCGAGATAAGGGTTTGCGCTTCCTCTATCAGATTGCCCGACGAGACACAGGAACAGTCCATAGCTTTCAAGATCTTCAGGTCGGGTTTGGCCTCCCTAAGGCTGATTTCTATGCCTTTCTACAGCTGCGACACTTTGTAGAGGCGATTGGTAAAGATTCTTCAAACTGGCTCACCCATCAACCGCTCGTTGATCTTATTACAATATCGTCTAAGAAAGGCCCGACTATTTCCGGCTTTTATAAGGAACTGGGGATGCAATCTGCAGTGGATGTACTTGGCCCACTCTACCAGAAATGGAAGGCCTGGCCGCCGTTTCAACTTTCCCTCCGCGAATTCAGGTCTGCCTTTGAATCCATTCGTACCGTCACCACCAATGAGCTTCTCAGGGAGACTCAATACAAGTTTCTTTGGAGAGGATATATTTCACCGGAACTAGCTGCTAAGCATAAATTATGTGCCTCTCCCAGGTGCCTGAAGTGTGAGGCCCCCAGTGGATCCTTGCTCCATTGCTTTTGGGAGTGTTTCGAAGTTACGAAATTCTGGAAGGAGCTGCTCCAATTCTGTAATAAATTCTGGGCCTCGACCATACCTTATGATCCTACTCTATGGTTATTTGGCATAGCCCCTGGGAGCTTTGTTGTTGGGGAGGCCCAGCTATTGTTTATCTCCAAAGCGGCCCTGGTGGGAAAGAAGGTGATCTTAACAGAATGGATGTCAGATCATCTCCCCCACATAGACCACTGGTTCATAAAAATGTTGAACTTAGGAGCTCACGAATTTCAAATTGCAAGCACTTCTACACCTAAATGTAGAGAATCAATGCATAGGATATGGGACCCGTTCTTTTCTTATCTCAGACCTACTACAGGGATAGTTCAGAACCCATAGGCACAGCCATGGATCGCCACAGCTGAGTGATATCTGCTTAGACAGCTCCTACTCACACCTCTTAACACAGAGTAATACCGAAGTCTACCAAGGGGGGGGGGGGAGGGAGGGAGGGGAGGGGTATGGGAAGGTAAGGGGGTAGATAGGGGGCTGGGGGATAAGCTGAGAAAAAACAAAAATACCCTTGGGAAAGTACCATTGAGAGTATTCACCACTCTCCTGTATTCTTTTCTGTTGACATAATGAACGGTTTTTTAGTCTGAATTTTCTTGTACCATGTTCCTGTAGTTGTGGTGGATATTATGATTCTTGTATTGTATGATTGGATGTTCTGATGCTTACTTTCTCATAATAAACAGATTTAAAAAAAAAAAATAAAATAAAGGTGACCAGACAGAGTTATACATACCGTTGATAGCTTTTCAATCTCTTCATCTGTTGCTCCTAGAGAAGCAAGTCCAATGTCCTGAGGAAAAGAAATGGCTATGTAAAAGTGATAGTGGTGCTACCACCTTTCAATAATCCATCGTGATAGAATCTATATGTCTCAGGGTTTATTTCCTGAAACTGAGTCCTCTCCACTTCTGAACATAATAACATAGTCAGTCCTGCTGTAGGAGTCCGTAACTGAAGCAGCTGTGAGCTTCCCTAAGGCCAGTCCTCCTATGTAATTCCCTACAGTGATACCAGCTGCCCCCCCACCAATGCTTCCACACCATCATTTACAGACGCTGTTGCAGTTGGAGGCTGCAATTAGCTGAGCTAAGAGCTTCCTGGCAAATCCAGTTCTTGATGGCATTCCATCAGATCCCAGTGAATTCCAGTCTTCATTTACCTGTGAGAACTGAGCAAACGTATGGTCAGCCAGCATGGGGACATGTCCCAGGAGCTCATGGCAGCAGTCTCTTCAAAGGAAACAGAAAGGGCAAGGTGAGCCAGGAAGGTCTGAGACCCAGAACACTGCAGTCAGTGTAAATATTAGCCGGAACAATCTCTGGACTGTGTGCAGGAGAGGCCTTTTGTGCTGCCTGCGGAGAAAGCGTGGCTTAAGGTGATTAGAGCATTGAACCAGGAGTGAGGAATGATCTTGGCACAATAATTCAAATCCTCTTCTGCCATTTTACTGCCCCTGGTCTGAGTTTAATGAGCTACAATTGGGTGGTACTATGACACCACCACTCCTGCTCTCTGGACTGGCATCGTAGGATGGTGGTGGTTGGTTAGAGCACAACTGTAAATCCAGAGGCTCTACATCAAGGTTAATGAACAACAACACATGGGACTCTTTAATAGGGAGATTTACTAAGCTGTGATAGTTTGTCACGATCTTCCCAGTGCAACGGCGGCCCAACTTAGCTGGGACTGCCATCGTTTAAAGGGTTTGAGACCTGAAAAATTAGGGCCCCCCCCCCCCTTCATAGAAGAAGAACTCATCCTGTGGGTCAATGGTTTCAACAAAACCCAGAGCTAGGGGGTGCTCCAGGCCTCCTGCCGAGTATCCATGATCACATTTTGAGATGCAGGGGAGTTAAGGGGTGGGAGTCCACCTGTACCCCGCCTAAACTACCAGGGTCATTTTTTTGTAATTTGGCGGCGGGAGGTACCTTAGACACTAGGAAAATTAATATATTTGGATGGGGGAAGGCATAGAAATTTTGGGGGGATAACATAAGAACATAAGAAATGCCATTCTGGGTCACACCAAGGGTCTATCAGGCCCAGCATCCTGTTTCCAACAGTGGCCAATCCAAGTCACAAGTACCTGGCAAGTACCCAAACATTAGATAAATCACTATTACTTATTAATTACCGTAATAGCAGTTTATAGATTTTTCCTCTAGGAACTTATCCAAACCTTTTTTAAACCCAGCTACACTAACTGCTGTAACCACATCCTCTGGCAATGAATTCCAGAGCTTAACTATGTGCTGAGTGAAAAAGAATTTTCTTTGATTTGTTTGAAATGAGCTACTTGCTAACTTCATGGAGTGCCTCTGGTCTTTCTGTTATCTGAGAGAGTAAATAACCAATTTATATTAACTTGTTCAAGTCCTTTCATGATTTTGTAGACTTCTATCATATTCCCCCTCAGTCGTCTCTTTTCCAAATCAAACAGCCCTAACTTCTTTAGCCTTTCCTCATAGAGAAGCCGTTCCATGCCCCTTATCATTTTGGTCGCCCTTCTCTGTACCTTCTCCAGTGCAACAACTAAATCCTTTTTGAAATGTGGTGGCCAGAATTGTATGTACACAGTTCTCAAGATGCGATCTCACCATGGAGCGATACAGAGGCATTATGACACCCTCCATTTTATTCACCATTCCCTTCCTAATAATTGCTAACATTCTGTTTGCTTTTCTGATTGCCACAGCACCCTGGGCCAGCAGTTTCAATGTATTCTACCCAGAGGGAAGAAATGTTTTGTGAAGCTGTCGCCACTACACTATCTGATCGACCAATTTTATTTCTTCTGAACCCATGAGAGACTGGTGCTCAGCTCACAAACAGGTAACAGACCTTCTCTCATTTTTATGTGCCTAGAGAGCAGGCTAACATAAGTCATTAGGGACCAGAGTGCACCTCTGTGATTTTACCCCCCGAGGAAGCCTGATGGGTGGGACTTGACCCCGGGGTTTATGATGTGAACACTCTGCGTACTTTCACTTTGCCAGAAAAATTGTTCTGGATGCCCTCTCTCAGTGTGCGCTGGCTTGTGAAGGAGGCATTACGGCTTCCTGTCCTGGATCACCAGTCCATTTTGACTTTCTGATTCTGGCCTGGCCCGTGGAGTCCTGAAAACATTCTGGAATTGGCATTTTCCCTGTTCAGAAGGGCGCAGTATTCAAAGGGGTTGGCTCGGGTAACTAAGCAGTTGCCTGGTTCAATTCCTCAGGGCTAAAAGTGCACACGCAGTGTCAGCACTGCAGGGAAAAAGGAAGGGGATGAGGAGGGCACAGTGTATGTGAGGATATTATTATCAGGATTTGTATAGCACATACCCGGAGTGTGCGCCACAGAAATAGATAATGGGCAGTCGCTACTGCTAAGAGCTCACAATCTAGTTCAGACAAACAGAAAAGGCACACAACAAAAAAATAAGAGCTCAGGCAATGAGGCTGTGAAATCATTTTGCAATCCCCACGAGTTCTTTTTCATGTGCATTTTTACTTTTTCATGTGTATTTTGCAGGGGCAAAGCTCCTGCTGATCCCATATTCTCAAAGGGAAACTCCCCGGGGAGTTTCCCTTTGAAAATGAGTTGGCAGGTCCTGGACAGTGTCAGAATTACTCCCATGATGCCCAGAGAATAACTGAGTAAAAACAGCAAACGAGATCGCAGTGGTAGAGATGACCTGGGATCAGATGAGTGTGTGTTCTGGGAGAGGATGAGAGTTAAGACGCTGCAGCAGGGGCGGCCAACTCTGATCCTCAAGAGCCACACAAAGGTCTGGTTTTCAGGCTGTCCACAAGGAGTACGTATGAGATATATTTGCATGGATTTCCTCCATTCCATGCGGCTGTATCTCATGCGTATTCACCATGGATAGCCTGAAAACCAGACCTGTTTGTAGCTATTGAGGACCGCAGTTGGTCACCCCTGCATCACAGTCATTTGATTTCCATGCAGGCTCCTCAAGCTAGCCTGGAGCAATAGACTATTGGGGAAGGGGCAAAGAATTGGCCACCATCAGGGATGGCACCATGTGCAGCACATCTGCTGTCCAGTTGCTAAGGGATGGCACAAGTGGATGTGAAGATGTGGTCACCTGTAGTGGGGATGTGGAACCTGCAACCCCAAAGCAAACTCCTGAGGTAGTTGTTTTATGAATGTGCAGTTTGCTAAGAACAGGAAGATGCAGTGTGTGTTGTACTGCGGACAGTATACTCACGGCTCCGGGGAGTGCATGGGCGAGGACGCGTGGCGGATATACTGCGTGCATTGGAACACCCGGAACGCCAGGCTGGAGAGGAAATCTCGTGCAGAGAGCAGGCCAGCCACAGGTCGCAGCTGGAAGCCAGTTTTTTCTGCAGGAAATAGAAACAGCCAGTGACTGGAACAGTGTGTGTGTGGGACGATTTTATGGGTCCAAGAGTAACAAAACTATAAAAAAAAAAAAAAGTATATCGTTAAAAGCAGCATCAAGCAAAAGAGCTTTTAATGTGCCAAAGTGTGAAATGAAGCAGTATACTGCCGTTGTTATCATCACCAAGTACCAAAACGTGGCCAGCGATCACAGTGGAACGCAACGCCTGCGCTGAGCGCAAGTGCTCCCTCTCGCTCTTGGTCAGTCAGCGTTCTTTGCATGCTGTGATACTTTTAATTGGATCCAAGTAAGAAACATGCATAGATGGTGATGTGCATGGCTCTGAGACCACAAAGGTCTTATTTCATCCAAAAAATTCTTTATGCTAAAATATTCTTTTCTCCAGTGCATGCTGATGGGAGATGAAAGTTTCTCTCAGGTTTTCCCCTTTACAACTTCACAATGTTGCTATCTATGCTAAAGCATCAGAAGAAAACCCGACATGAAAAAACAGCAAAAAGGATAATTTTAAAAGAGTTACACCCATAAAAATGAGCCTATACACACACGTGTAAGTAGCTTGTTTTCGTGTAATTGCTATCTGATAAACACTGAAAGTACTTAGGTATCTCGTGCACATATGTGTGTGAAAAAAAGGAGCTGTCCAGGAGCACAAGTTATTATTTTATATGAGAGACTTATGCGTGCAAATATTTGACAACTTACTGGCATTATTCTACACCTGCTAATTATCTGGCACAATTGATATCAAACTTGGTTATTGTGTACTATTGGCTGTGTGGGAGTCTGAGTGAATTGGGGTGGGGGTGGGGGGAGGGCTTCAGGATGAAGAACCAGAAGGGTCTCGATGACCTGGAGAAGAACTGGGCGAACTGGTAGAAGAATCTGAAAACTGGTAATTGCATTTACTCTCGTTTTAAAATATACCGACAATGCGCGTAAATGGGGTTTTCACATGTATATTTTTTAAATTGATAGGAAAGAGTATGCACGTTCAGTGCTTTGAAATATTCACTTTCAATGCACTGCATGTATTTGTACGTAAGCACGAAGTACACTGTGGATTACAGGACGCTACAAACACAGTCAGTACATGGAAGTATGTAGCCAAAGAGTCGTGCTGTCTCAAGACAGTTTTTGTTTTATTCAAAGGGAGCTCCAACAGAGACAGTAGTTCAAAACAATGTGCAGTCCCCCCTTTGCTAATGAAGGCATTAGATATTACTCCCTGCTGCAGAGGCGCATGTAGGGTTAAACTGATGGTTTCTTAACGCTGGAAGTTTAACCCCTGGTCAGAGCTGGAGTAAACTATCAGACTACGGAGCTAAACATGCACATAAGCATATATATGCATGTATGTTGCAGGGTAGACATATGCATATGTTATAATACATGCATATCCGATACACACAGGTTAGAAAATACTATTGCAGATTTCCAAGTGGCCAGATACCCAGGTATATGCGGCTGCATAGTTATTTGAAAGTTATCCTCCATGAGCACAGCAGCATGGCACCAAGCAAAGAGAAAACAAAGCAGTAGGAACCTCCCTGACCCCCACTTACCCCATCCGTAGAGTGTCCCATTGATATAGCCAGCCCTAGGCATAGGCCTAAACCCGGCACATGGCCCAAGGCCTGGTCCTGTTGCTGAGACTGAGGCCTCAGTGTCAGGCCCAGGCCTGACACTGAGGCCCAACCCTGAGGCCGAGGTCTAGATACAGGCTCAATGCCAGGGCCTGGCCCGAATGTCTAGGTCCAGGTCTGATGCTGGGTCCCAGTCCAGAGGCCAGGTCCCAGCATTTCGATCTCAGCCTGGACCCAGGCTCGAGGCCAAGCTCCAATGCCAAGATTTAGGCCTCAGCCTGGAAGCCAGGAGCCAGGCCTCTAGACATACACTTCCATCCGACATGGAGGACACGCCGGAGTGACGTCACTCTGGTGCCTTCCTCCAGAGTAGAGGGCACCATTTTGATTTATGATCAAACATTTTAAAGAGGACCTGGCCTCCAGGCTAGGCCTCGGTGTCGGGTTGTGGTGGGCCATGACATGTGGTTGGGCCTAGGCTAAGCTTTAGGCCAGCCATGTCAATGGGACCCCCAAAAACGGGGTAAGTGGGGGCTGGGGAAGTTCCTGATCCAGGCAATTTTTGGGGGGAGGGACTGGCCCAAGGGGCTTTTCCTTTTTCTTTTTCGAAATGAACGAAAAAAACCCTAATGAAATCTTGTTTCAAACAATGCACCCCCCCTAGAGCACGTGCAGCTCCAAAGGGAAGTAGTAGAAACACACACAGCTCTCCAACGGGCAGCAAAGTGAGTTCACACAGCTCTGAAAAAACAATATTTTCTGTTTTTTTTAGATGCATAACACTACATTTTAGCTCTATAACTTGAAGGAAGTAACTTGTCAATTTAGCTGAATCTTGGCCGGAATGGAATATCCATTTCAAGGTAATGGCAAAGCACGCATGCTGGAGTTTGTACCTGCCAATTGACTCTTTGCTGTTTCCTGCTTGCACTCTTGCTCCCTGCAATGGCCTTTACTGTATTCAGGGCAATTTTATAAGCCATTCACCCGTGTAAGCAGGCTGTCTGAAAATTGCCCACGCTGTAATGGGCAAACGTATGTACAGGGATCAGCAATGCACACATTTACCCCCAGGATAAGTTATTGGATCAGAGAAGGGGTTAGATCAAAAGAGGCAACAAGGCATGCAATTTTACATTTTCAATCCTATATATGTTGTTTTTCAGGGAGAAATTATCCACAGGAAAAGCAGATACAAATCTCTGTGGGTACTTTTTCCAAATTTTAAAGGAAAGTGCACATGTACTTTCCTTTTCAGTACTGGAGCAGAATGCGAGGGGAAAAATGCACTTGAATTCAAAAGTGCGACTCAGACCCTGGCAGAGGAGGAGGAAGTCTCCACCCAAGGCTCTTCTCCTCCCGTTTCCTGACAGGAGGGTGAGTGAGGGGATCGGAGGGAGGCAATGCCCAATGTTACCTTCCCACTGCCACCAATGGCGCTTCTCTTCTGGGTAGGATCCAGCCCCCAGTTTGCTGCGGTAATTTGGCTAGGACCGGCCAATTCCGCAGCAAGGGCCAAATTTTGCGTCCTTTACTGTGGTTGCGCAATTGCAGGAGCCCGGAAGCCCTGATTATACTGATTAAGAGAGCCGGTAAACAAGAAAACTGCTGACAGCGTTTGGCTAAAAATCATTAAACAGAGCTGTGGACAGACGCTGGATTCAATGCCGTACATCCTTCAGAAGGAAGGATGTACGGCTGAGCAAACTACAGGAACCCAACATGCTAATATCTCGATTCACACTCCCAGTGCCAAGATTCCCCGTCCTAGTGCTCTAGCATCACGATTCCCACTTTTAGCATTCTAGCACTAGGTTACATTTTCTCAGTGCTCTAGTGCCAAGATTAATGCTCTCAGCCTTGCAGGGCTGGGATTCAGACTCGCCACGCTCTAGCACAGGGATTCATGCTCCCAGGGCCAGGATTCCGATTCCCAGAGCGTTAGGACTCAGAATCACACTCCAGCACAGCAGTACCCACCTCTCAGGAAGCAGGACACGTCCTCCAGCTGGGGGATGCTGTTCTCACTGTAACCGCTGAACCTCTCCAGCAGCTGGAAGGCCTCCCAGTGCTCACTGCAGGCATGCGTAGGGTATAGGCTCTTCAGCGTCACGTAAACTTCTCTCCTGCCAGGATCAGAGACATGCTCAATATATGAATCCCCAACTGCATGTCGGGGATGTCTTTGACCTGGATTCAATGCTTATGTGCCCACTCTGTCCTGTTGTGATGTATGTGGGCCTTTATGATAACTATTTTTTATTCAGCATTTATAGGATTTGTTCATTTTATACAGGTTTTAGTTATTTGATTCTTTATGCTCGTTAGTGTGATTCTTGGTGCAGTTTTGATCTTCATGTTTGCTTCTTTATTTATGACTGAGCATCTTCATGGCATTAGAACTATCTGCATGTTATGAGACTTGACTTTCGGATCCTCTTGACTCCGCATTTTTGTTCTTGGATCAATAATTCTTTCCTTGCTCATGGATGTTCAGAATATTGGCTAATGTGATTGCTGATGGTCTCAAATAAGAAAATTGGTTCTTACCTGCTAATTTTCATTCCTGGAATACCTAGATCAGTCCAGACAAGTGGGTTTTGCATCCCTACCAGCAGATGGAGGCAGAGAACAAAACTTTGAGGCACTGCTACATATCCAAGAGTGCCACCTGCAGTCCCTCAGTGTTGACCTGTACCCAGGTCAAAGAATTAGAACCTAAAAACCCTCTCCAGGGTGAACAGGAAAAGAAGGGCTGGAACCCCCTGCACTGGAGCCTTTGTCATCTCCAGAAACTCAAAAAAGTTATATACAAACACTCTTCTGAATATATTACATCAACTATCAGGAAACAGTCTTTCAGCAGCGATGGGGAGGGTCTCTGGACTGGTAAAAACCAATTTTCCTTTCCTGTACATACCCAGATCAGAGACGTGTTCAAAAATCGCCCGACTCAGGCTGAGTTTCGCGGTTCAAAAACCGCTGCCTTAGGGGCTTCAACGCTCCACAGTTATGAAAAAATCTCAATAGTGTATTTCTCATCCGATGTACAGTCAATTACTGTCAGCAATGCTTCTGCAAACAGCACTTCACTCCCGATCTCTGCTGCTATGAGTAGCCTGCTCGGCCAAGAACACACCAGAGTGTCCAGGCCTACTGCGTCGATCTCTCTTCTGTGACTGAATAACCTTGTCATCTTTGCGTTGGCCCGCATCACTATAAGATCCAACTGAGGCACACCCTATCTGGCACAGATATAATCCCAAGCTTCCAGGGATAACTCCCAATCCCCCAGATCCAACTGCTGCCTGCTGAGAAAATCCGCCTGCACTTTGTCTGCACCTGTGACATGAGATACTGCTATCCCCTCGAGATGGAACTCTGCCCAAACAACTCTCGAGCTTCCAGTGCTACCGCATGAATCTTCCTCCCTCCTTGATGGTTGATGTATGCCATTGTCGTCACATTATCTGAAAATACCCAGACCATCTTGCCTTTGATCCAGGGAAGAAATACCTCTAATGCCTGGCAGACTGCCCTCATTTCCAGGCGATTGATGGACCAGGTCCTCTCCTCCATTGACCAAAGTCCCTGGGCCGACTGCCCCAGGCACACCGCACCCAACTGGTATCTGTGGTCGCTACTACCCAGTCCGGGGTCTCCAGATCCACACCCTTTTCGAGGTTGGGACGCGACAGCCACAACGATAGACTGGATCTCGACTCTTGTAAGAGAGGTAAAGGCAGATGATACTCTTCTGACACAGGATTCCACCTGGATAAGAGCGTGTTCTGTAATGGTCTCATGTGTGTGAAGGCCCATGGAACCAAATCCAATGTGGAAGCCATGGACCCCAGAACCTGTAAATAGTCCCAGACCATTGGCACTGAAAGCCGAAGCAGATGAGACACCTGTGCCTGTAATTTGGTCACCCCGTTCGAGGTCAAAGACACCCTGCCCTGCTGGGTATCGAAGAGTGCTCCCAGATACTTCAATGACTGGGAAGGCACCAAGTGACTCTTCACCAAATTAATTACCCAACCAAGCGACTGCAAGGTGTCCATAACTTGCTGGATAGACCTCTGGCACTCCTCCTCTGTCTTCGCAACCACCACCGAAGCAGCCTAACACCTAAGGAAGCCTTCAAAAACTTCTTCAAACCAAATCTCTCTCTCAGTTTAAACTTTTGGTCAGACTGCAGGTTTGCACCTCTTCCATCTGCTGGAGACAGAGAAATACTGAGGGACTGCAGGTGGCACTCTCTGTTTTGTAGCAGTGCCTCAAAGTTTTGTTCTCTGCCTCCATCTGCTGGTAGGGATGCAAAACCCACTTGGCTGGACTGATCTGGGTATGTACAGGAAACTTTGATATCTTAAATTTTCCCAGCAGCATTGGAGATGGGAGGCTGTATAAGTACATAATGGTGCAGGACATGGTACTGTATATACTGAAGTAATTTGGTATTCAGGAGTCACTATTGTGATGGCTGAAATGGCAATCAATAGCGGATTTCCAACTATTTTTTCTGCAGTTAAAATGCCAAACATAAGCTAGCTCAGACAAAAGGGTGACTGAGGCCATAAATACAGCCAGGAGGTGTGGCCAGATCAGTGGTTGCAGGCTACTATGCTGCACTTATTTCCTGGGCCAGGACTCTGCTCCCCAAGGTGGCCAGAGATGCTACAGAGGCAGCATTCATGGCCCCTAGGTGGGAAGGAGTCTGAGCCTTTTCTCAGTGGTGCCACCTAGTGGACAGACTTAGGGTCTATGTTACTTGCATTCCAGAGCCAAGTACTGCCACTGCGATGACTGGGCTAAGACATTGGGAGGGGAACCCAGAAAGTTATGAATGAAGGCTCATGAGGCCATGGCACAACAGAGGCTGGTTCTGATGGAGCTGGCAGCACAAAGCAGGAAAAGGAAATTACCGGCGTGAAAAGGGCACTTACCAGGTTGCGATCTCTTCTGCCGTGTACTCCACGCGAGGAATGGGCTCCCCACTGTGAGATGAAAAAACAAGCAAATAGGATGAGGATGGCAGTCCTGGGTGGACACTGAGCTCACTCTTAATTTTAAATTATCATCCTGTTTCACTGATGCACCTCTGCTGCTCCTAACGGCCTTAGGCAAGTCATTTCACCTTTCATTCCCTCAGTACAAACTTAGGAGCTCATTCACTAAGCTAAAAATACCGTGGGAATCACAAAGCCGCAGTAATGGGCCCTGCCACGTTGCAATTCCTGTGTTATTATGGTTAAATACAACGGGGAAAAATTCAGCAGCGGTAAATATGCCCACAGATCATGCAATTTTGGGCATAGGACTGTGGGGCCACCATCGTTTAAAGGGGTCCAATGGCCCCTTTCACTCCCAAGGGTACCAAAAAGTCCCAGGGATCAGCATAGACATCTCTTCCCACCATCCTACCTCTGCCCTTGGAGGTGGCCTGTTGTCAAAATAAAGGGAAAATGCATTTTTAATATCAGCACCAGGCTCCACCCCCAACTCCTCCCCGTCAGCAAAAATCCCAGCCCCCAGAGGCCAGGATCCCCACTCCCCAGAGTCTCCTTTCTCAAAATGGTACTGCTCAGCCTTAGCCCTATTTCCTCTTAGGAATGAACCTCTGCAGAGCCCATCTCAGTATCCCTGGGAGGTACTGTGACCTGTAAATCCATAATACTTGCAGTCAGAACCTGAGGAGAACTGCAAGTTCTCCTCAGGGCTGGCAGAAGCATTAAGCAGGGTTAGGCAGTGGCCTAGGGTGCCAGAAGTAAGTGGGGCGGCAGAGTAGACGGTAAGGACGGCAGTTTTGAAAGGATGGATGAGATGATAAGTGGTTTGGGTGAGGCACAGAGCTGGAGGGCGTTTTCCATTTTTGAGTATGTATTTGATGAGCTGGGGTCGTTTGTCATTTGCAGAGAGAGAGAGAGAGGAAGATCTCGTGACATCATCACCACCTCGGGCGGCTGGACACCCTTCCACCAGCACTGGTTCTCCCTATTATTGGTTCCTTTGCAATTCATAAATACATGTACTTCAAACAACATCAGGGACACCTCTGTTGAGTCCAACCTTATTTATTTGATTCACATATACATAATATGACAAAATAGTTTCTCTCCAGTAAGAGGTAACTGTTTCATTTCAAGACACCAAATCCTGAACAATTATTGCACCAAGAGGAGGTAAAATTAATAATAGTACATTCACCTTCATTTTCAGCATTCAGAGCTCGTTAGCTGAGATTCATCCTCACTGGGCTAATGCTCACTGGAGAAATAGCCTGATACAGATTGCCATTTAAGCAAAAATCCAGATAAGTGTGATGGCATAATCCTCCCTGAAACTGGCAAATGTTCTACAGGGTCCTGCATCCACTAGGATTACGTGCTGAACCGAACACCAAATAGTCCGCGAGCTCTTCCCAGAGTGACTCATAATCTGAGCATGCTCAAAACACAACAAAAGATCACCCTATCAGCAACTCCCACATGGGAGTGCTGGAATAAACCATTTCAATAACGAGTCCTGGGTTATACCACCATGCAACGTCCACTTCAACGGAGTGTCACCACTGCCCTTAGCTGCAGCTGCTGGCCACAATAACCATAATGGAATTCAAGAAAGCTTGCAAGAAGCCCAGATGAGCCCTTGTTGTGAAAAAGTAGCAATGTGCTTTTGTTGAAATGAAATAGGAAATATTAACAAAATTTCCTGTTTGTTTCATTTCGTTTTTAAAACAAAACGAAAGAAATTGAACACATTTTGTCAATAAAAAAACAAAAACAAAATGACAAACACAGCAAAAATGACAAATGATGCCAACACCCCGCCCCCCATTCCTGGGCTGTCCCCTAATCCTCCTCAGCTCCCCTTCCTTGGACCATCTTATCTTCTTACTGCAGTAATCCCCAGACCCATCTGCCCTACAACTGCTGCTATTGCAAAGGGTGAGGGCAGACCAGGGCCGGCGCCTTTGTACGTTTGTGCCAAGCTAAATGGCATCACCTTCAGCCTGAGCCTGAGCCTGGTTGCCCCAGTCTGTGCTGGGCAACAGTTTACAAAGGTGCTAGCCTCAGTCTGCCAGCACCATTTATAACAGTGGCAGTGATGACCTTTACTTTTGGTTTTCATTTTGTTTTAAAATTTCATTTACTTTATCGTCATATGACAGGGCCCCTAAATTGGGTCCACATCTTGGAGTATGGTTTGGGAAGAGATTTTGGGTGAGGGAGCCCCAGGATTTCTTTTAGGGTAACTTGGAGAAAATCACTATGTGTAATACCAGGCAATCGCCACTAGATGGCAAAGAAAATTGTTGGCAGATACTTTGAATGTTATTCAATGTTGAGGTTCCTAGATGGATTCTAATGATAGTGCTTCTTTTAAGAGGGTAGAACTCAGGCAAGTCCCCAGGCTCAGCAGCCTACACAGATCACCGACGGACTATATAGTTCAGTCCTGTCAGCACTGTGGGGAAAAAAAGAAAGAGCAAAGAAAGGACATAAATACAAAACCTGCAGGAGCAATTTTTTTTTATTATTATTAACAGACTCTGTAAGGTAGCACAGGGGAGAACCCACCATGCGGCCGGCAGACAGTTGGAAAAAAGAATAAAACTACAAAAAAGAAAAGCTGCAGCTCTAGAAAAATATCACTTACAAACTGTAAGAAGAGAGCAAAGCTGAATATTGTGAAAAACAACGTTTTCTGATAAAAAGAGCACGAGCTCCACAACCGTGAGATGAGAGCTCTACAGAAAAAAAGCGACTGAGGGACTCTGCCTAGGGGGCAGGGTGATGACTACAGCTGCACATGCTCAGTGGGGCATGCTGAAAACTCTAGAATCTTTGAGATCAGAGTTCCATGCTGGGCTCTATTCGATGATATCATCCATGTGTGAGGACTACCATCTTGCTTGTCCTAGGAGAATGGGGTAAATTTATTTTCCTTATTTCTCCTTTTTCAAATCGAAGCAATCCCCAGTAGGGGGATGCACGTCCACCATCTGCTGGAGACGGAGAATACTGGCAGGCTGATGTCACTGCATGGGGTATATATACTGCTCCATCCACTGGTTCTGGATTCATCTGACTGGATGCTAAGAAAGGGCTGAATTGGCACAAGTTTAAAACCTCCAAGTAGTCAGTCCTTTCTAACTATACATGCTGAATCATTTCCTTTCAGGAAATGATTCAGCATGTTTGGCAATTCTGACTTGCTATTTTAACTTCATCATTATCCCATGCTCTTTCCTGTAGGTCTATGTTTATGCTGTTCCCTACACAATGCTTCCAAATTCTGGATTAATTACTGCAGAATTAAATTCTGGATACATTCTGATTTTTTCACACCATGAAGGTAGTCCTGGATTAATGTAGATTACTTTCCATTCAGGTTCAAATTTAGCTCTGGAGCTGACCACATGAATGTAATTAATCAGACCAGTGGTAGTTACTCCTGAAATAATTAATCCCAGCCTGTGAGACTGATTCACTCTTAAATTAGTTATTTCAGGATTATTATGGAAATTGCTCTCCAATCCCCTCCAAGTGTGAACACAAACAGCTGTGAGCCTGGAACTAATGTGCATTCAGAACTGGATTCCAGGTGTGTGTTTAAGAACAGGAGTTGTGTCCTGCCCTAATTTCAGAGCTCAAGGTGCAGTTCTAGGAATAGCCAGCAGAGGGAGCTCCAATAATATTTATATCCCTTAATGAGGATACGGAGAGACCAACTAGTTCTCCAGGCAGCCCTGTGAAAATATTATTTTTGGAGCAAATGTGAATGTCTTTCAGTAAACTTCTGGATATAATTTTGATGTTCAGATTTAAGACCATGTCAATGAAAATATACTTTTATTTTCAGCTACTTAACATTGTAGACAGCATATATGAGAGCTATTCTGTTGGACATTTGCAAGAATAGTGAACTATCATCTACTGAAATGAAACCCAGCATAGCTTCAACGGCAGGGGAGAAGAAAAAAGGATTCACACTCACAAAGCGGGGAGTAGCTGGCTTGTTACGGCGGTTACTACCCCAAACCAAATGTGCCTGATACTTCACTTTAGATGCATATCCAGCATAGCTCTCTGCTTCAACGGCAGGGGAGAAGAAAAACAACCAATAAGGGCTGTATAACATAGTCTGGGTTAAAACAAATAAGCATGGGTGTAGCTTGCTTATTGCGGCGGTTACTACCCCTACTACCCCCTAACTAATCAAGCTTGATATTTCACTTGGATGCAGCTCCATCACTGCTCTCTATATTAATGGTGGGGGAGGAAGGGAAATAGAACCAAGAGCTAAAAGAAACAGATAAGTATGAGAGAAAAAATGTGTGAAGCTTGCTGGGCAGACTGGATGGGCCGTTTGGTCTTCTTCTGCCGTCATTTCTATGTTTCATTTCTATATTAGAAATTTAAAAAAAAACCAGATAATGTCCAAATAAAGTTTCCTAGCACAGCAGCTTTTCCTCACAAATAATAATCTGTTAACTAGAAAAGTCAGATTAAGATAAATCACTGGTTTCCAACCAGATCTCAAAGACACATGAAGCTAATGTGACTTAATCATGGTCACACAGTCAGCAAATGACAGAGACAGATCCTGAGTTTGTTACAGGACAAGAAATATGTAAACTTAAAAAAGCAAAAAAAGTTCTTCTTTGACAAACTTCACTTTAACTAGTTTGGAAAACTTTAAAATAATAAAAAGAAACAATTCCAGTGCAGATTGCTTGAATGGTTGAATCTGGACCAGAGCTGGTGCAGATTCACCCTGAGCACTGTAGGGAGCAGAGGAGCCGGAGTCTCCATAGCAGGTACTTAGGGACTTTCGTTTTTAGCTTTTATTTTATTTGTCCTGGGAATTTCAATGTTATACCAAAAATAATCAGCGAAAAATTGACTTTCTTATAACAAACAGAAAAAAATCGTTGGAACTGTTGTATTTCCTGTGACTTTTTTTTTTTCGCTAAAACATTAAATTCCCAGGAAAAATAAAATAAAAAGTGAAAACAAAGGTCCCTAAATATAGTGCAGGTCTGTAATATAATTTTTATGGAAAATGTCTCTGCTAAGCATTATTGATGAGTATTTGAGATTCTGCATTTCTATTTGGTTATATGCTTGATTAGGTTACTCTGAACAGGTTTCCAGCCCCCTGCAGTACCTGTATGTAATTCACTTTGAATTGCCTGAAAAGTAAATATAAATAAAAAAAATGTAAGTGAATTGACTTGGTTGGCCTGCGAAGCAGAAACTGGACTCAGGACTCGCGCCCTGGATCTCCCACACAGCAGCGCACACAATGCTGCCAAAGATATCGGGCCAGCCTGATTCCGACAGCTTTTATGAGACGGGAGGAAGGGCCCGGTCGTTTCCTCCAGCTCCGTCAGAACTGGGACTGGAATCTGGCGCTACGAGCCTTCGTTCACAACCTGGCGATTGCTCCCCTGTTTTGTAGCCTCTTCCCAACTCACTAAGGGGGTCATTCTCTAACGCTATCGCACACAAAAAGGGATGTTTCGCACGCGAAAAGTCCCTTTTCGCACGCGATAGCTAGCTCGGGCTGGAGTCGGGGCGTAATCGACCCCAGAAGAGGAGGAGTTGGGGCGGCACCGGGGATCGATGCTGCGGACACATCGCTGGCGGTGAAAGGTAAGGTTCCTTATCGTCACCAGTTTCGCACCGAATAAGTGCACCTTTTATGGTGTAGGTATTCGTCGCAAAAGCCGGCAGCAATCACACCGCGGAGGTGCAATCGCTGCCGGCTATCGCAGGACCTCCCTCCGTTTTGCCCCCCGTTACCTAAGTCTAACTATTCAAGGAATGGACCTCGACTGGAACGCCAGCAGGAACGTAGCCAGAGCAGAATTTTCTGGTGGGGAGAGGGAAGGCTCAGTTTTGCCATGGGCTGGAACTGAGGCCAGAATCACCCCCCCCCCCTCCTCACTCTACCCCCATCCCTTAACCCCATCCTATGTGGATCTTCACAACCCATTTAATTTCTGGCAACACTTTGTATCTCCTGTCTCTTCACTGTCTCCCTGGCCTGTCTCTGCTGGTTCTCAGTCTCCCTCAGGCCAATGCAATATCAGATGCTCAGGTCGGCGCAACGCTAAATGCGCGGTTGGTCGCGCGTTTTGGATGCGCTAGACTTACGCCCGATGCAATAGCGGGATCAGCGCGTCCAAAACGCTCGTCCAAACCAGCGGGTAGCTAATAGCACTCATCACAAGAGCTATTACTCCACAATTCAAAAAAAGTCCCGTGCCCATTGTAATGTGGCAAATTTAATGACAGCCCGGGAGCTGGCAATAAGGAATGCTCAACCAAAACAGCAAAACTTTTGCTTTCTGTGGTTCCTCCTAAAAGTATCGTTGCAATACAAAGTAGGAGGAACCACAGAAAGCAGCACTGTACAAAAAATGTATGTGTGTGTATATTGTGCCAGCAGGAGGAATATGAGCGTCCGTTTTCCTAACCCGTACTGACAGCCACGTCTCCTGGGCACACAGTTTCCCCTGACGCCTCCTTTTTAACGCCTCAGCTCATTAGCCTACTGCATCGCCCGCCCGGGAGAGGCGGATGGGCTCGTGTTAGGAAAGCGGGTGCTGAGTGGTGATATTGCATGGGCCTGCCTCTGTGGTTAAGATAGGAGTGCTAAGTCTCTCAGGCTTGCTGAAGGACAATCGTGTAAATAGGCTTCCTCCCAGCCCAGGCACTTCTGGACGTTGAAGGGCTGCGAGGAGAAGCTGGGAATCTTAATAGCTGACTGTCAGGCCGATGCAGTAACCTGGGCGTTAAGAACCTGAGCACTGGATTTCAGCACAGATTTTTAATGCCCAGATTACATTTTTTTAAACTCCCAATGGAGTAAGTTAATGCCATGCAAATGCATCGAGAGTTTAAAAAAGTGCGTCGAGCTGAACTGTTTGTCCATTTTAGAGGGTTTTAAGTAGCTCTGGAAGCTTTACTCCATCTCTGACCCTAGAGTTAGTGTCCAGCATTAACAAACACAGGATGAGGGCCAATGCACCTCTCTGCAGCAGGGAGTCCTGCTCAGTGCCCTCATGTACATGGGATTTCCATGTGAGGACGCTAAGCAGGACTCCCATTTTAGAAAGCACCTTTCGTGAGCGTAAACCTCCTTGCTGCATCGGCAGTAAAGGTTTACAGTCACAAAATCGGTGTTCAAGGGCGGGCAAAGCTGTGCATCAGCCTGTGAGCATTTAAAAGGGCAGGGAGCGATCTGCCCTCCCATTTTATCTTTAACTGGTGCTTAGCTGAAAGGCCACTGTCGCCAAGTCATCCTGCCAAGTTCTGGGACACTGTCTGAACGCAACGCACATTACATTGCACTCTGTGCTTTTGGGTCCAGAGGTCGGCAGATTTGTAGGATGGAACATTTTGTCTACTTGCCGCCAGCAGCTGGCAGTGCTCCCTGAAAGAGTTTCTCTCGAAACCAACAACACATCCCTAGGATGTCTTACTGCTTATAGTGGAAGGCAATGTCCGCAATCATTCTCCTCCTCTTCCGATATTCTTGGTCAGAGAAGCCCTGCAAAGACGCAGATTAATGACAAAGTGTGAGAGAAATGTTACAGAATAAGCGGGAGAGTGAGAGGCGAAGAGAAAGATGTTACAAAGAGAGAATAAATCTTACAGAGCAAAAGGCCGATGTACTCAAGTGTGCTATATTTTGCAAAGGCCACTGTGCACGTTAAAATGGCAACTTTTGCCCCTAAATTGTTTTTTTTGTGGACAAGTTTCTTTTTTTTTTTTACACGCTAAACAAACTTTGTGAAATTGTTTGGCTTTGCATGTAGCAAAAGTAATTTACTCTTGCAAAATTTTAGGGAAAAATCAAGGTCAATGAGCTGCTGTGATTCAGCTTTGCGCAAAGCAGCTCATTAATGACGTCTGCAGCGCTAAAATACTCGCAAATAGGCCTCATTGAGATGGTTATCTTTATTTTTGGGAAGTTGTCTGTGGAAAACTTCAGTGCGTAAGCTTTCTGCCAGGGTGTATTTGCATGCAAGGCTCGGCAGAAAAACTCACAGAGAAAATTGCAAGTTCTGCATGAAATTTGGTGCATTTTAGTACCTCAGCCACCCGGTGAGGAAATGTGGAAATGCTGCAGCTCAGAAACAGGCAAGAACATGAAAGACAGAGAGAGGGCATGGAACATGCCAGAACATTTCATTCTGCTCTGCCAGCCACGGTTACACAAGCAGAATCCTTTCCTGAGAATTGTGATAACAGCAGGGCTGGGTGTGAGCCTAACTGAACTTTCAGGAAAAAGTCAAGCCGATACACTCACAGGGTGATCCAAATCCAGGTCTGGGTCAAACTTGGTTTCCAGGTGATGACACTTGTCTAGTTCGGAAATTTTCTTTGGAAACCAGTGAACTATAAAGAGGAAACAGGAGAGTCAGCAAGAGCCCTGGCCCTGGGTAACTCAGCCAGAACTGCATGCTCTTCCAGAGTAGGGCACTACAGCCAGGATTGTACGCGGCTCCGGGCCTGCTTGATACAGTCGGGGCTGACACAACATCACTCCTCGTGGGAACACCAATGTTTTTCATAATTACAGGATTCATTAGAAGTATGCCAAAGTTGTGTTTGTGCAGTCACTGGCGATATTCTCTGAATATTGATTGACCTTCCATTGGTCTACTAGTTTACTGGCCAACAGATGCTCCAAACGTAGAACAAGAGATAACAACATCAAGCAGAGGTAAATGATATAGCTGGGGACCTTCAGGTTCAGTTTTTCTTTTTCTTTTCCCGGAAACTGATCAGTGCTTATTACAACAAGAACAAAAACGATATTTACCTGGAAAAATGCCAGATCATTTTCTTCCACTGAGGTCTCCCGTTTTTGTTCTTGTTCTAATAAACACTGATCAATTTCCGGGAAAAGAAAAGAAAAGCTGAAAACGAAGGGCTCTAAATGGAATAAATAAATCAAATATTTATAAAACAAGAATAATTCAAATTCCAATCCAAAACGGGCATGGAATAAAGCAAAATGAGAAACATTATATTAGCAGCAAATCCTATCAAGCCTGATATTGAACTCCTAAGCTCCTAAATGTTGGCCCCTATTATCAGATAAACTCAGGTAACTAAATTTAGAGCCTGCTACTCATTTGTCTAGATTTAGGAGCCTAAGGGTTTGATTTACAAAAGCCTTTCTCCCATTCTGTGTTCATGGGGAAAATCTTAGTAAATCAAGGCCTAAGGTAGGGGCCTAGTGCAGAAAATCAGTGCTAAGTGCTTAAACCTTTTTATCCCTCCTCTAAATTCACCCATAGCCAATCAAATTTTAGGGTATGAAATTTAGCAGTCTGATAAAACTAGGCATTCAGAAAACTTTCAAAAAGTCCAATTTAGGCTCCTAAGCCCTTTGAAAATTAGCCTCGTAATACACATACTCTGTCTGTATGTTATAAAAATCTAAAGGGCTCTGGCTGGGCATCACGGCGCGCCTGTACACGTGGCTGCATAGCAAGGTGCACCCCGAGCTGGGACGCGGGCAGCCACTGCAGGAGGCATCAGGTGGAGGGGCGAGGTGAGGCAGGATCAGCACCATGGTGGTGGGGCAAAGGGAGGTGGGACCGGCAGCCAAGGCTGCTGGAGTTTCTCGGGCCCCACCAGCGGAAGAAAACCAGGCCTCAGCAGCAGGAAGGCTGGTGAGGTTTCCCAGACCCCCATCAGCAGCAGGAAGTAGCCTGAGGTGGCAGGGAGAGGAGAGAGATGAATGAGAAGATTGTAGGGGGGGGGGGGGGGATCAGCAGCATGGGCAGTGGAACCAGCACCTGGTTTCCCAGGTCCCACTAGTGGCAGGAAGCGGCCTGAGGTGGGAGGGGAGTGGTTAGTGAGTGAGAAGAGTGTATAAGGGGGTAGGTGGAGTGAGAAAAGTGAAGGGGGATGGTGTGAATGAGAAGAGAGGACTGGGAGGGAAGGTCGGGCAGGGGTGAGTAAGAGGAGTGCGAGGGGAGGGAGGGAGTGGGGAGTAGGAGAGGGGGATAAAGGACCAGGTGAGAGGGGTGCAAGGGATTAAATGGGGGAAGAGTGCATGCACACACCTACCTCACAGTCCCACCACACCACCACCTATCTCCCCTTATCAGTACACACCCACCCACACTTATTCCATCTTCTCCCCCCCAACCCCCACACGCACATGTAGGAGTAAGGGAGGGAGAGAAAGTTGAGGATGTGAGGAGGAAGAGTGCTCCCAGCTACACACACTACACACCCATGACACTCAAACAATCCCCAACATACACACACTGGGGGGAGGGAGGAAGAGAAGGCTACAAAGTGGAGAGGCTACAAGAGGGAAAGAGTACACACATCCATACACCCACAGATACCCCTCCACATCCCACCCCTATATCCCCACCCACACCATCAACTCCACCCCCTAGGGATACCACTTGGCTCCATGTCATGAGAAACAGGCTAATCCAGCCCTGGTTTTACCCTGTTGCATGTATGGACTTGACGTTCTGATTTCCATAGGAAAATCAGTGGGACAATCAGAACTACAAGTCCCTGCATGCAATAGGACAAAACCAGGATTGGATTAGTTTGTTTCTTATGACATGGAGCCTGGTGACCATCCACCCTAACCCATCCCAACATCACTACTACCACCATCACATGCACACACACACACCACACAGGGGTGAGGAGAGGAGGAAAGAGTGCCCTCACCCATACATATCCAACCTTCATCAATCAATGCCCCCTCCAACTCAGACATGTGGGGAGAAGGGATGGCAGAGAGGACAGGGCTACAAATTGGAGAGTGTGGGGAGGGAGGGCTGAGTGAGGTAGAGGGGAGGGGAGGGTGAAAGTAAGAGAGGAGATGAGTGTAAAAGGGAAAGAGGGGAAGAAAGGAGTTTGGGGGGACTCAAGGGGAAACAAGTACATGGACACACCCACAACCCTACCCTCCCCCAGTTAGCCCCTGCACTCTCAATCACACCCATCTCTATATCAACCCATCCCCCTCCCACACACACATCCCACCTACTCACACACACCCCTCCTACTCCATCACTTTCCCCCATAAATACCCCCTCATCCAGCCTACACCAACACCTCCCCTCATATATCCCACCTACAATGCCATGCCACTTCTCCCTCACGCACACCCACCCCAGAATAACACAAACACTCCCCAAACACACTCCACCTACACCAGCAACTGCATCTCCAAACCCCCCACCCACTTAGACACTCATCCCCTCCTACAGCACTACCTCCCTCCCCTCGCCCACACACACATCGGGGGAGGGCTACAAAGTGAAGATTATATAAAAAAAACACTCAACACTTCCCCCTCACACACAAGAGGGGAAAGGGACAAAGTGGAGAGTATGAGGGGGAGAGAGTGTCCAACCCACACACACCCCACTTATACCACTACCCCCACATTCCCCACCACTATCACTACCCCTCCTCCCCCCCCCCACACACAAACACATACTTTATATGCACACCCTATCCAACCACCCCACACGCACTCCCCAAAACTGCTCCAAATCCCCTCCCCCACCCCACTATCACCTCCCCTTCACACACACACTCACACATACCTGTATCACCACCCTCCTCCCCATCCCTCCCCCCCCAAAACACACACACAAGGGTGAGGAGGGGGGGACAAAGTGGAGAGGCAAGGAGGGAAATAGCGCCTCCAGCCATACAACCCTCCACTCATACACCTCCTGCCCTACAGCACATACACACCACCCCCACACCCCTTCCACAGACATCCTCCCACCAGAAGCGAGGGCACGTGAAGTGAGCAGGGACAGAAAAATTCCTAAATAATGAATTAAAATAAATCCTAAATGCATACCAACTCTAATGTGTAATAAGATTAGCCTCCATTTAGGTTTATTAAATACATAAAATAACAGTTGCTCAAACTTATCTAAAAGGATAGAGATTCAATGTAATAGCAAGTTCTGCCACGGTGCTAATAAAGTTGGTTGAATAGTTGCACCTGGCATCCATTACATAATATCACACAGAAGGCAGCAACCTTTTCAGCATTTTCCTTTTGCTTTCTATTTTTCCTTTTGCCTAGAATATCCTAATTTGTTTAGTTTGCATTGCCTTTTCACTTTTCAGATGTTCTGTACTTCAGGCTGCAGGCTGAACTCACCCCAGTCAGTCATTTCTAGCCATGAAAGAAAGAAATATCACAGGCATCCTGTTGGAAATGGGTTTAAATAAATCTCTGCAGCTTCCTATGCAAAATATTCCTGTGTCTGAGTGCTCCTTCTTATGACCGTCCCAAGTGCATGAGTCCTAACCTGGCTTGGCCAATGAAAGCTAAAATGGTCATTTCCAGCACTTAAGGCCGGACAGAGTCATCCAGCATCTCCAGTTTGAAATCTGCTAGGTCTTAGTGGTAATCTATAGGCTATTATTTTTTGTTCCAGGGGATTAAAAGGGCCAAGAATCAATATTACAGCCACAGAAATAATGTGAAGTCAGAAAACTCGGGATGGGTACCTTTGTCCTCTTTTGCGCTCCTTACGTCCTCAGAGACCCGCTTGATGGAGCTGACCAAGGTGCTGAGATCTGAGCTGTGAACTTCACAACGGACAAAGTATTCCAGCTCTGCCAGTGTGTCCTGGGCCTTCTTACAAGGCCTTGTCTCCAAGTGATGAATTTTGGCTTCAAACGTCTTCAGGAAAAATCAGAGAAAAACAGAGCTTAGAAATCATAGGTGTGACACATTATGATTTAATATAAGAATAGGGACATAAGAAGTTGCCATACTGGGTCAGACCAAAGGTCCATCAAGCCCAGTATCCTGTGTCCAACAGTGGCCAATCCAAGTCACAAGCACCACAGAAAACAGCATTGTTTGCTGTTTGCTTTTTTCTTGCATATATTAAGAGGTGACTTTTCATAGCCACTGATGCACATAAAACACAGGCTTATGCATGTAAATGGCTCCTTACAAAATTTCCTATGGTTGTATGCATAACCATATGGGTGTAACCCGATTTTGTGCATACTTTTATGCGCACAAAAAAAGAGGCATACCAGGTGTGGGGAGAGAGAGTCGAAGCTGGGGCAGAGTTCGGATTTATCCGCTTACTTTTTATTTTAAAAATTATGCAGGTAAATTCACATGTACAGATTAGGCACTGCAACAAGCAGGCGTTAACTATGGACGGATGAGTTTGTGAGCTTAATTTCAAATATAATCCTCAAAGCAGACTCATGCACATAAATTCACTTTGAAAATTGGTGTAACTTATGTTCATACACAAATTATCCAGGATGCTATAAAACTGCCCACCCTAGGTATCCTTGGCAAGTGTGCATCAGCTCAGACCTGTACACTTAAGCTGAACCCTTGCAGTAACCCTGTTTGCAATATGGCTGGTACTGGTCAAAATATCACAAATTACATTGCACGAAGCAATCAAATCCAGTATACGTGACAGAATTTGTGATGCTCCTACCATACATGGCCTTTCTAAGGTTGTATAAGAATTAAAGGAAAGCAACCTAAAGAGCTTTAAATATAATTTAAAAGCACATGTTCAATAAGCACCATTAGGGGTGAATTTTCAAAACTTTCCCTGCATAAAAATTTGCCATATACCCACATAATTGCCTCTAATTGTGTACTCTGTATTTTTAAAAAGTCAAAAATATGCACGTATTTTCACTTTCACGCTCACATATACAGTACAAACGTAAAATAAGGAGTCGTCTAGACGTATTCCAGGGCAGGGCCAACACATACAAGTATACGTTGCTATTTTAAGACACCCGCCTGCATTTTCCAACTTACTTGCAGATTTTTCTGCCTGCTAATTATCTGGCATAATCGATATTAAATGTGTTTGTTATGTAGAACTGGCTGGGTGGGAGGTCTGGGTGAACTGGTAGGAGGTCAGGCTGAAGAAGCAAGAAGGTCTCGATGACCTGGAGGACAACTGGTGGACCAACTGGTGAGACTGTTAATTTCATTTACGTGTGCATGCTTTAAAATTAGCTGACTTTTGCGTGTAAAATATCCGCACGTATATTTTTAAAATAGGTAGGAAATGCACGCACCCTCGATGCACTGATATACGTGGTTTCAATGCATCACATGCACTTGTGCGTATGCTGCAGGGTAGAGATCCGAGTATTTTAGAATGTGCATGTATAAAATGCTAAAATATAGCATGTAAAATGCTATACATGCATATATGTCGCCATGCGCAGTTGTTTGCATAGGCTGCTGCCACTCGCCATTTGTACTTTTCAAATATTTCACAGTCTGCAGAAGACAGTTTTCTTTTACTAGATGGTTTAATGTTGAATTGTATAAAAATAAAACAAAAACAAAACTCATACAGTGGATGAAGGCAAAGGACTAATTTAACATAGCAAAAAAGGATCCCTATACAATTAGGATAAGGAATCATGCGCCCTAGTCCTCATTTTATAAAACATAATTGTTCCCAGTCCAAAATCAGGTTTTTGAAAAAAATATTTTGCTATACAGTGCAACCAGCATAAAAAGCAAACAAGCAAATGATTCAGTTCTTCAACAACAAATAAATGATATTTAAAAACTGATGTTTTGTTGATATTACTCAATAAACAAATTCACACAAAAAAAAAAACAAAAAAAAACTGCCTGTCCCAAATGAGATCAGACATCCAAGGCATTCAGTAAACTTTCATGACGGCAAGGCGAATGTGTGAGCCAGAAACAGCACAGGGGAAAAAAACCTGCATCAGGGTATCCTTTGAGCCAATTCCCCAGCATATGTCACATCGTCTACTGTAGTGAGCACCGTCTACAAGATGCTGAACACTAAGAAATGCTGTGGGAGTTTTAATCCCAAGTAAGAGCCTCCAGAGAGGGCATGCAGCCAGTCTGGCTTGGCTGTTACATGCGTAGGTTAGGGCTGAAAATGTGTGCTAGGGGGTCGGCTTCCCTCCCCCAAAGCCAGGAGACGTGCACAGAAATCAGGCCGGCGTGCGCCGAGCGGATTTTAAAAGCTGCCCGCGTGTGCATCTACTTGCCGCTGTGCACACAAATGAACAGCTCTGAAAAAGGGACGGAGCGTGGGCACGGTCTGGGGCAGGGCATGGGTGGATTTCACCTTGAAATTTGACTGTAGCAACATTTACTGTCCTGGGGACCTCCTCTCCAGATGGCTCTGTCTTTTTGTCTGATCTTCTCTCAGCCTCACTCTGTCCTGGGCCTCCCTTCTCTGCTCTTACTCTGCCTTGTTCTTTGGCGTTTTCCCTGCCCCTCTTTAAAGGGGAGGGCCTGGCAGCCATCAAACAGAAAGAGACCAAGGATGATAATCCCAGATGCTCGAGCAGTTTAAGGTACCATTAAAGGAAGAGGAAAGCAAAATTACAGCTCTAATCTATAACTGCACATTGATAAGGTAGAGATACCAAAATGATGCATAACCTGCACTAAGAGCTATACATTGAGAGAATTAAGTAGTTGAAGATACAGAGGCAAGAATCAAAGGCTTGTAAATCTTTTAAGAACATAAGAAATTGCCATGCTGGGTCAGACCAAGGGTCCATCAAGCCCAGCATCCTGTTTCCGACAGAGGCCAAACCAGGCCACAAGAACCTGGCAATTACCCAAATACTAAGAAGATCCCATGCTACTGATGCCAGTGATAGCAAAGGTCATTCCCTAAGTCAACTTGATTAATAGCAGGTAATGGACTTCTCCTCCATGAACTTATCTAAACCTTTCTTAAACCCAGCTACACTAACAGCACTAACCACATCCCCTGGCAAGAGATTCCAGAGGTTAACTGTGCGTTGAGTGAAAAAGAATTTTTCTCCCGATTAGTTTTAAATGTGCTACTTGCTAACTTCATGGAGTGCCCCTTAATCCTTCTATTATCCATTATCCACTATGATGCCTAGATCTTTTTCCTGGGTGATAGCACCTGATATGGAACCTAACATTGTGTAACTATAGCAAAGGTTATTTTTCCCTATATGCAACACCTTGCACTTGTCCACATTAAATTTCATCTGCCATTTGGATGCCCAATCTTCCAGTCTCGCAAGGTCATCCTGTGATTTATCACTATTTCCCACGACCTCTCCTATTTCACTTCCTGTCTTCTCCATCACAAACCTCCCCTTCCCTGCTGCCTCTCTTTGCCTGTTTCTATTTTTCTTCTTTTTCATTTTCCTCTTCTTGCTCGATCCCTGACCTTCCCAGTCTCTTCTAAAAAGGTTCATATCAGCGGCAATTCAATCCTGGCTGCACCACCTCCCCCTGCAGTTCTGCTGCCTGATCAGCTGTGCTGGTATCAACTAAGTGTCAGCGGGCACCACGATTTCACCTGCCAGCATGCAGTCGTATCAGTGACTGAAGGCAGGGGCGGCTCATGGCGATCTGCCGCCTGAGGCGAGGGTCGGTGCCCTCTCGCCCCACTCCCTTTCACTTTACCCCCCCCCCCCCCACTCGCCCCACTCCCCATCCCTTCAGCTGCCGCCGGCCTGGCCTCTGACAGTGGCATCCCTCCTCCACGCTGCCGGCGTGGCCTCCAGCAGCAGCCCACGGCAGCGACCCTCCTCTTCTTCCACCACCGGCCTGGGGTCGGCAGCCGCTGCAGGGGCAGGCAGGGTGAGGCAGACGCCACAGTGGCGTTCTGAGAAGGGCGTTTTTTTGCCCCCTCAAAATTCTGCCGCCTGAAGCGGCCGCCTCACCCTGCCTCATTATGCAGGGTGGACCATGGAAAAGTAGCCTGCCTCCTGGCACTGGTATTGGAGGCGGGCTACTTTTCCATGGGTCACCCTGTAGAACCGCCCCTGCCTAAAGGAATGTCCTGAGACTTCCACTACACAAGACAATGTCCGTACGGGTGTAGGGGGTAACTTGTGCAGCGGTGTAGGGGTTAAGGATGTCTGATCAATGCTTAATAATGTTGTGCCTGGGAAATGTACTTCGTATTCCTTTGGGAAAAGCTAATTCAATAATAATTGTCTTCTACTTAAGCAGGAACTTATGCCCACTTAATCAACCTATGAATTTGCTAATGAACTTGACTCTGTTCCCATACTGTTTCTTCTGAACTATCAGATAATGAATGATTGGCAACAGAATCTGAGTAGGATAGGATGAGGGATTTAAGAGTCTCTGCTTGGAGACCATGTGATCCGATGAGCGGGTGAGACGTGCAACTGGCTCGCTCCTGGTACCTCCTCCAAAAAATGACCTGTTTCCCACCCTTTTCTACTACCCAGGCTGACACCACGCTCACTAGAGGCTTTCCAGATGTGCATTGAGGATTTTCTATTCTGGAACGGTGGGGATATGGCCAGCAAACCGCAGTGGGAGAAAAAAACACTGGGTAAGCCAACTGAAAACAAAATGGTCGACAGGCCCCCCCCCCCCCCCGTGCTCGCACCAGGCTGCTAAAAGTAGCGCACTAGTCCAGGAGGTGACTCGGGCCATGCTGCAGGCCCTGGATGGACGTTTTCATGATTTATCCCAGCAAATAGCGTCGGGAAACGAGAGGCTGAATGCGATCAAGCAGCAGGTGGAGGACACTCAAAAAAGAGTGGCAGAGGTTGAATCAGAGGCACAAGCATTGAGGCAGCAGCAGGGGACCATGGGAAAAAGATACTAGATTTGGAATAAAGTGGATGACCTGGAAAACAGGTCCCGGAGGAACAATCTCCGATTTGTGGGTCTCCCTGAGTCTCTTTCTGATCGCGTCATCCATACTTTGCTGGAAGGTTGGCTCCTAGTGGAACCGGGCCTGGGTCATCTTCAGGGGCGCTGCCATGTCGAACGTGCCCATCGCCTGGGGGCTCACGCAGTGGGATCTACAAGGCCGTGAGCTGTGATCGCTAGATTTCTTAATTTTACACATAAGCTGGCCATACTTCAGGCCTACAGGGAAAAAAGTCATCCTTGCTTTATGAGGGAAACAAAATTGTACTTTTCCAAGATTCTTCTGCTTTGGTTTACCAGAAAAGAAGAGAATATTCACCGATTTGTGCGGATCTTTACAATCGCCAGCTGAAATTTAATTTACAATATCCAGCGAGGCTGCAGGTGGAAGACAACGGAGCCTGGAAAGTGTTTGACTCTGTGGCTAGCACACGGACTTTTTTGGCCTCACTGTCTGTGAAGTGATATTCTTTTTCTGCAAAGCATTTGTTGTGCCTAAACGTTTTGCATGGCTACTGGGATAACATAGCTATGGTTCTTTGTTTGCACATTGTGTTTTTGACTGCATCCTTGCTGTCATTTCATTTTTATTTCATATGTTCATGCTATAGCGTTCCGGATAATATGCCCATTAGTTGGAATATGGGCTTCTCAGGTGGGTGCAGGTCTATAGGGCTTGGGGGACGGGGAGGCATCGGAACGGATCTGAAATGTAGTCTCTGATCCTACTTGGTTTCTTGGAGATTTACTGGAGATGGAGGTTAAGTCTGGGAGGAGGTGGGGGGGGGGGGGGGGGGGAGGGGCAGAGTCAGGTATTTGGTTAGGGACAGAAGGGATTTTTGCTGGTAGAAATTGTGGGAATTGAGGCATGTGCGGTAGCTGGGGTTCCCGTTACAAGCTACTGATCCCCTAGGCTGGGGGAGGGGGGGGGGAGCAGTGAAAGATTTCACAGAAGGGTGGCTCTGCAGGCCCGATTGTCTTTTCCTTTGGATTAAACATGGCTGATACATTGCGGATACTCTCGCAGAATATTGCCGGCTTGGGATCCCCTATCAAGCGAGCCAAAACGTTGGCCCTGCTTTGCAGGCAGAGAGACCAGATTGGGTGTCTGCAAGAGACACATTAAATGATCAAGAACACAACAAGTTGCTTGGAGACTGGGTAGATCAGGTCTATTATTTCTCAGCAGTCAACCAGAAAGGAGGCGTTGCTATCCTACTGGGCAAAGGCATAGCCTTTGAACATGTCTCCACATATAGGGATAGTGAAGGCCACTTTGTGCTTATCACGGGGAATTTGTTTAGATGGACAGTTACCATATGCAGTGTGTATGCTCTAAATGTGTATTCTCACATGTTCTTCACAGAGCTCATGCAAACCTTGACAATCCCAGGGATTTTAACTGTGTAGCAGATCCTTCCATGGACCGACAATCTCGAGTATCCATCCCTAAACTGGGGCGTAATAAGAGAATACCGTTTTTGTGTAAGCATTTACATTTATCAGATGTATGGAGGATTATGCATCCAGAGGAAAAGGATTTTACTCACGTCTCGCGGGCACATGACTCCATGTCTTGGATTGATTATATTCTGGTTTCCATAGCAAGCTTCTCCCAGATTCATAAAGCAGAAACAGGGTCCACCGAGTTTTCTGACCATGCCATGCTCTGGGTGGATCTTAAATGGGGGGGAGGGGGGAGGGGCTACTAGTGTAAGACAGCGCAGATGGAAATTCCCTACCCATCTCTCAGGCAATGGTGAGTTTCTTAAGACAAAATGGACTGTGAGGATTATAACTCATCGCATAAGCCGAATCCTCTGTTATTCTGGGAAGCAGGGAAAGCTGTGATGCAAGGGGAGATTACGGCTTAAGTGATTAGGAGAAACAGATTACCTAATAGGCAGATAATTTAATTGGAGCAAGAGCTTCAAAAAATTAAAGCTCGATTCATTGAATTTCCACCTGCTGCTATCAAACGGCTATATAGAGAGACCCTATATAATTTAAATTATCGCCATCAAAAGACTAGGAAAAAGTCCATTATACCCTTCACATTGGTTATATCATTTTGGAAATAAAGCTGACAAATTATTGGCTAATTTGGTAAAAATTAAATTAACTTAAAAGGGGGCATAATTATATAGAAGCTTTGCAAGACACTTGTGGGGTTTGACAGACTTCTGCTGAGGCCATATGCCGGATTTTTAGGTCCTTCTATGAACAGTTATACTGTGGGGCCACAGTGGCAGGGGCTGGGGAAGCAGAAGACAATTTCTTTCAGGGGCTACCTTTGCCGAGAGTGATGGAGCAACAAAATTCTTGGTTAAATAGACCATTTCAGAAATCTTGGAAGGCATTAAATCCAGCCTTCTGCATAAGACTCCAGGGCCAGATGGCCTTAATGCAGATTTTTACAAGGTGCTCAGCATGGATTTACATATAACCCTCAAGGAATATTTTTCTGAGGTTTTACGGCAAGGTACATTCCCACGAGATGCCAAAAAGGCATACATTATGGTCCTTCCAAAGTGGGGGAAAGATCCGACAACAGCCTGCATGCTATAGGCCCATATCTCTTTTGAATTTTGATTTGAAACTTTTTGCTAAGATTCTTGCCACCTTTTTGAATGTAATATTGCCAGCTTTGATTTCTCAGAATCAGGCGGGTTTTGTGAAGTGGAAGATAGCGAGTAAGCATATTGTTAGATTGTGGACATCGATGCCTCAGTGTCAATTTTCCCAGACACAAGCACTAGTGGTGGGGTTTGATGCCGAAAAAGCATTTGACCAGATGATACGGCGCTATTTGTTTTCTTTAGTCCATCGCTATGGCTTTGAGGGTGATTTTATTCGCAATGTTTCTTTATTATATCAGGAACCTTGCTCTATCATTCTGGCACAAGACAAGGTTGCCCCCATCCCCTCTTTTATATATTCTCTCCACCCATTGTTGCAGAAAATAGCTGACTCCCTGGCAATTCACGGGTTTGAGCAGGGTGAAGAATCGTTTAAAGTAGCTGCTTTTGCAGATGACGTCCTATTTTTTCTGACTGCCCCAGTTCCCTCTCTGCAAATTGTTGTGCCCTCCAGGCTCAGTTTGGTATCTTTTCTAGGCTTAAAATAAATTGTGATAAGTCGGATGCATTGGACATCCTTGGGACTATGAAAGTCCACTGACCAGGGCCGTTTCTATTACACTGGGTCAACACCGAGGTGAAGTATCTAGGGAGTAACATCCCAGCTGATATCTCGAACATTTATAAAAGTAGTATCCTCCCACTGTTGCTTAAGACCAAGTGGAAATTAACTGAGTGGTGGACACTTCCACCATCCATTAGTGGGTGGATACATTTATTTAAAATGGTGGAGTTACCGAGATGGCTATATGTACTACAAATGTTGCCTATAAAGCCAAATTAGTAAGTTAAGATCAATGTATAAATTGTAATGTGGCTCCAGGTACTTTCTGGGGCTGAGTTATGTTACGCAAGTTCTGGAAGGCGATTCTGGAATTCTTAAGCAGACTGCTTCAATTTGCCGCATGCCTACATTTTTTCATTTTTAACTTTTTAGAGGTGTTGGGGCTGCCTTGATGGTGGCCTCAGGTTGAGATGGGTTGAGTACTGATCCCCACTCAACCTTCCCATTTGCCTCAACTTTTATTTTTCTGGTCAGCAGCCCTTTAAGGCGATGGCATCCTATGAGGTTGGGGCCAGCATCACTTTAAAGAGCCACTTGTGTTCTTTTGTCCTACAGTGTTTGGACACGAGTCAAAAGAACACAGCATACAACCATGATGCTTTTTCAGGGAAGGGGCTCAGCTATTGCGTGATACCCCTCCATGACAGTGGGAACCCTTCTACAATAAAACATCGCGGTTTGATGGCCAAAGTTAGCCAGATAAACTTATCAAGATTATTTTGCAGGGTTATTCAGCAGTGTGGGTGAACCGCTGAATATACTCAGTTATATCAAACTTAGCCAGATCAGTTTATCCATCTAACTTTAGGACTTCTCCTCGACATTCCTAGTTATCCAGCTGTGTTAACTGGATAATGCTGAAAATCGGCATTTATCCTGCTAACTTAGGTCTAGATTCACAAATCCGTGATATGGCTACAATGTCCTTTAAATGCTGTATATTGCATGATATCACGCAATGTTTGAGCCTGAAACAATGAGCAACTTTGCATGGCATTTACATACATGAATTTTGCAAATCTGAAATCCAAGCAAAGCAACTCATGCATTCCTAGTCCTATGCTAATAAAATAATGCAGCTGACTTAAAAAAGAATCAGCCCCATTATTTTATTGCATTTGAGGGAGGAGTTGTTATTTTCCTGCAGGAGCATCGGGAAACTAGCGTGGGTCCCCGATGGTCCTGCAGAAAAATACAAAGGACCAAGCGACACAAAACTCATCCCCAGTAAACCTCACTAATGCCCTGTGGGGTCTATGGACACCTTTCTCCCGCCTCTCTGCCGCCTGTAGAGGTGGCTTGGACCCCCAAATTGATATGACAAAATCCTCGAAAGTGATCGGGAACAAGAAAACCCAGACACCAGAAAACCTGCTCAATGCACTAGAACTACCACCTCTGAATGAGACGCCATCATCTATAAAGGAGCAAGTAAAGGCACAGAATGAAAAAAAAGTCCTATACCCTTCCCATAGATACTCACCTGAACTCCAAGACCTAAAACTTCAAGAGAAAAAGCTTGAAAGAAAATGGGACAAAACACTACTGGAAAAGATGCGAACTACACATTAGCATACCCATAAAAGCTTATTTCTCCCATTCTGTTGCACAAGCTCCAAATCCAACCAAGAAATTATTTGAAATTGTAAAACCATCACCACAACAAAGCCAAACTGAAACTAACGGCAAATGACATTGCTACTCTTTTTGAAAATAAAATCAAGGTCCTTCAGCTTTCTACAACATCAATACACCCCTTTCCCAGAGTCAAAGGTAAGTCTGGCAGCGCCAAACATACCAGAGATGTAGGATTCTTCCACCTCAGTCGCAGAAGATGATCTCAGAAAGACGCCCGCACGCTTCATCCATGTCCATTCAAGCTAATAAAACTAGCAAGAGAAGGCCTCACAGTCTGGGCAACCAAAATTATAAATTATAAGCCAAAATCACTGAGGGTGTGCTTCCCACAGAGCTAAGCAAAAGCTATGGTATGGCTGCTTATAAAAAAAAAAAAAAGAAATCAAACCTGGATCCAGACAAACTGGGAAACTACTGCCCGGTGTCTAGCATTCCTTTCCCGGGGAAATTAATGAAACAGTCAGTAAAAGCTGAAATGAACAACTAGCTAGCTTAAAAACCATGTCTGGAGTATCAATCTGGATTCAGGAAAGGCCACAAAGCAGAGGCAGTCCTCACTGCCCTGCTGGATGATCTCTTGAGATACAGTAATTGAAGCTGGGCAGCAGGACAGCAGTGTTGGTGCTATTAGATTTCTCTGCAGCATTTGACACTGTAGCTCATAACATCCTGTTAGATCAACTTGCAGAAGTTGGTCTAAGTGATAAGGTTCTTACCTGGTTCAAATCCTTTCTGACAGAGAGAGAACAAATTGTATGTTTTGCTGACCACACATCAACACCATGGACATTAGATTCTGGGGTCACCCAACATAAATCTCAAGCCACTAGCAGAGCTGATCCATGACTCTGACATAAAAGCTTACGTTTACGCAGATGATGTCCAGCTCATGCTGCCAGTGGACTCAGACCTGCAAACAGCTATAAAGAGGCTTAGCACACACCTTGCAACCATACAAGAATGGACAAAAAAATCAACAAGAACCTCCTAAACTCCAGTGAAACTGAGATCCTCTGGATACAAAACAATCATAGATAAGTTTTGGACCTAAAAATTCCATTTGTAACTTATGAGCTCCCAATAAAAACACAGGCCAAAAGTCTTAGAGTCATACTGGAGTCAAAACTCACCATGCCTCTGCAAATCCAGCCAACAGTAAAGGGCTGTCATCGTCAACTAAGAAATGTATGAAGACCGCATCTATTCATCTATTCACGGTGGTCCATGCCACAGTACCCACATGACTGGACTACTGCAATGCATTTTACAAAGGCCTAACAGATAAGGCCCTCCACATACTCCCCCTTAATTTAAAATTCCATCACACAACTGATAGGATGCAAAAAGCCCAATCACATCACACGCTCTACAAAAGCTAGACTGGTTACCAATAATGTACTGAATGAAATTCAATGCATTGTCATTGATATTCGGCGCCTATATACCCGAAATGAAAGGTTATCTGCATACTTACCAGCTAGACCACCGAGATCCTCACTTGGATCCTTGAAGTCAATTCCGTCCTCAAATTCAATCAATTAAAAGAACGGCCACCCGAAACAGATTCTTCTTGGGAACAGCACCAGCCTTTGGAATTCCCTTTCAATAGGGCTCCAAGAAATACATGATTAACTATCATTTCAGGAAACAATGACAAGCCTGACGTTAATGCCAAATCCCAAGCCCAAAGAAATCGAAGGGCAAAGGGACACTGCCTGGCATCTCCTCAAATGCCTTAAACATGCTGTTTTAAGTTGCTGCTGTATTTGCTATGTTATTTAATTCCAGAATTTAATCACTAGAATAGTACACTATATTTATCATACTTGTAGGAAGACTTATCAAGCTGTGATAAGGCTATAATGCATGTTAAACAGCATATATCATGGAATAAATGCTATATATTGCACAATATAGTCCTATCATGGTGATATCATGCAACATTTGGTCCAGAAACAGACTCCAAATCCATGCAAAGCAGTTCATGCATACCTAATCCTATGTAAATAAAATAATGCAGCTGATTTAGGATTTGTCATCCACATTATTATATCTACACCTATTTCAAAAACATTATTGTAGAATTAAAGGGCCCTGTGGCCCACAACAGCTCCCCTCACACATAAAAAAAAGTCACCAGGGATCTTATTAGACCCCCCACCCACTCAACTGCTCCTTATTAATGCCAACTCCTCCAAAGAGTGAGCCTCCTTCCCTCCTCTCCATTCCATAAAAATACAAGGAGGGTAGTAGCCTCCCACCCCCACCCTCAACTGTCCAGAAATTTAGTTGATGTGGCTAGTGATCCCCCACCTCAAACCCCCTCAGACTCCCTGACATTCCCATTATCTTAAAAACAGCTTGGTATTCATATGGAGGACCCGAGGAGCCTAGTCCTGGGCCTGTTCCAAAATGGCACCGACCTGACCTTGCCCCTATCATGTGATATGCAAGGTCCGGGGCCCCTCATTCTTTTGAGGAATTTTCAAGAGGTGGGATGGGGGGGGATTGTTGTCATGCGGCAACTTGAAGCTGTACTTTTTTTTTGGTGGGGCCGGCTTAATTGGCAGCACCGGGATGGGCCTGGGGGGGGGATCTAATAAGGCACCCATTGACTTTTTTTTTGTGTGTGTGGGGGGGGGGGAATCATGGTGGGCTGCAGGGTCACTTAAGGTGATGGCGGCCCCATGCATTGGGGACTGCCAGCACACTTTGTATAGGCCTCTGCCACATTCTTTTGTCTTGTAGGCTTTTTATGTGAGGTAAAAAAACGCGGCAATATGGTCATGGTATTTTATCGAGGAGGGGCAAAATATAGCAGAAACACCCACACACACATGATATTGGGCCCTTCCTATGATAAAATATCACAGCTTAGTGAATCCAGGCCTTAGTCAATAGAACTTAATATTTGTTAAGCGCCTTTTCAATGCGAATTTGACATGGTCTAAATTGCTACTAATTAAATTGCTGCAACTTTAAATTGCTTACACTATCTGTTGTAAAGTTGCAGATGGCCTTTTGCTCATCTGCTGCTCTTCTAATTGGACTGGAATCTGCTCTGTATGAATTTTGCATTCAAAAAAGCGGGCAATAGATCTAAATAAATAAATAATAAATTCCATGGGGAACAGAAAATTCTGAGGCAGTTGCCACAGAATTTTCGTTTCCCCATGGAATTTTCGTTTCGGTCTGCTTTTTCATTATGGAGATTTGTTTTTTCATCGAGATTCAGTTTATTTAATTGTTTTTTTTATGGTTTGTGTCCCAAACTGAAAAAAGAAATAAAACAAAAACAAAGAAAAAAAAATTCAAACAGAAAAAACAGGCCTCCTCTGGGACAAGGCCTTGGAGTCAAGACCCAAGGCCTGGAAACCAGTGCCGGAGCCCAGCCTGAGGTCTTGTTTCAGTGCCAAAGCCTGACCCAAGGTCTGGTCCCAGTACCTAGACATGACTTGAGGCCTGGTCACAGTGCTAAGGCCTAGCTTGAGATTTCATCCTGGTGCTAAAGACTAGGCCCAATGCCAGGGCTGGCCCAAAGCCTGGTTCTGTCAATGAGGCCTAGACCTGGTGCTTAGACCCAGCTCATCTATTGCTTTTTTTCCTTTACCAAGGCCTAGACCTAGACCTGGCATCAGGGCCTAGGCCTAGGACCAGGCCTTCTGACATCTTTCTTTGTCAATCTTTGAATAATGATGCTGTCCATTTGAAAGATGCACTAGAGTAATGTGATTCTGGCACCTTTCTCTGGTGCAGATGATGGCATTTTGATGTACGGTTGTTGAAATGTCCAACTATACATCAAAATGATGCCATCTGCTACGAAGGAAGGCACCACAGTGATGTTACTTCAGCATGTCCTTCAAGGAGACAACTGACGAAGAAAGAAAGACATTAGAAGGCCTGATCTTAGGCCTACAGGAAACCTACAGGAAACCAAGGGCTCTGACTATGAGAGAGGCACTGCTAGAGAGGATAAAAGTATGGTAAATAGAACAGTTAGTGTTTCCTTCATAAATTCTCCCACCACAGGAGAGAGGAAAGGAGTCTCCTGCACTATTACTACAGGAAGCAGGCAATGACCTAGGCAGACCTAACACCCCTGAAATCCTCTAGCGCTTCAGCAGGTGAAAGAGGAGCAGAGACTTTGATTTTTATTTAATTAGAAACAGAGATGCAAGAGGGAACAGACAACAAGTTACCAACGAATTCAATTTAGGCTCCAGCTTTCTAATTTATCTCAGGTTCTCTGTTACCCTATCCAGGCACAATTAATGGATTAGTGGTAATTTGACAGCTGTGATTGCATTAGGCAGGGCTGTGACCACACACAGAGCAGACACAGCCCCCTCACCATGTAAATGTCATTCCAGCTGCCTCTCCTCATATCCTTCCCATGCATGGCCAGAGGGAACTGCAGGTATGAGTGATCCACAGGTTCCTGATGGCTTCTCAAAGCCGCCATCTGATGGAGATCACTGCACAGGACTGGAATGTGAGCAAAACAAGTGACCTAGCAAGAAGGGACAGCAGCAGCTCTCAGGCTCTGTTTCTGCAATTCTGCAGGTCTTCTCTAATAAATATATTCTTTTATTGCATGCTTCTCTGTCACATCAGGGAGCATGTGTGTGAGCATTGAGCATTTGTCTATTCTATCCAGAGAATGGGTCATTTGCAGGTTGTGATACCAATTATGTGGGGGGGGGGGGGGGGGGGGGGTGGTGAGAGATTTTTCCTGTTCAATTGGGCTTCCAGTTCAATTAAAACCTCAAAACTGTCCCCTACAGGGGTTACAGCTGAGCATAAGCCTTCATTCTTAGCTACCCAGTTTTTACCTTCATCCTCCCTTGTTTATCTTTCCCATCTGGTCCAGCCATCGCAGTGACATTTGTCTAGCTGAGATGCACTGGCCATAGCTCACTCTGGAATCAGCACAAACTGGTTCTTAAGCCAGCCACTAGGTGTCGCTGTCATGCAATACCTGGTACTTCCTTCCCTCACCCCCTCCAATCCCCGCTGCAGCGTGCTCCCTCACCCCCGCCTCCCCAGGGCCTCTGCCATGTTACCAGCCAACGATGGCCAAGAGAAGCTGCACTGTGTAATCAGTCCTAGCTTTCCTACATGGCAGCAGGCACCAATGTCAGTGGGCCAGCTATGTGGTGTCTTTTCTTAAACCCACATAAAAATAACCCAAAGATGAGGATGGGCACAAGCATATTGTGCCTTCTCCAGATCATTCAGAAAGCTCATGTACAATGATAGTTCTTATGCCGGCCCAAGGAACGGCACCACAACCCTCAAAGAATTCCCTTTTCTGTAGGACAATACAGCTCCAAAAGTCTGGCGTATCCAGAGTGTGAGAAGCACAAATTAATGCTCCCTCCTCAGCTTAATACTTTAACATTAATCAGAAAGTTTGCATCCTATCCGGGAAGACAAGATGCAGAACGTATGGTACGACTGGGGCCGGGCAAACCGAGTTACAGACAGGGAGAGGCCGGAGTCCACACACGTAGAGGATGCACAGAAAGGAGATGTCAGGGTTTTGTTGCAGATCAGGATAACTGATTTTAGGTTTGGAATACATTCTCCCCATCAAATACCAGAGGATTTCTTCTCTATTTTATATCCCACAACAACTTACCTAATCTGGTCATTGCAGTGTCAGTCCTAAACCAAAGACCTTGCACCAGGTCTCCTGCTCCACCAGCAATGCCATTCACCAGTGAGCAAGAGTGACTGGGAATTGGCTCTTGCCCGGGGAGGGGTGAGGGGTAACAACCCAGAGGCTTGAACAGATAGTATGGGAGGGTGGAGAATATCAGAAGCCAGTGAAAGGAGGGAGTCAGCTATGTGCAATATAAATGTTTACTGTGTATTTTAGAATAGATCTGTATGTGCAAATTAATGGGCTGAGTGGCAGGTATGTATTCTGTATCAAGGGGATTATATTTATTGTAATTCTTTTGCATAATTGTTAGGGATGTGCATTCGTTTAAAATGAATGCACAAAACGTGACAGCTAAGAGTAATTGGGTTTATTTGAGGGGCCCTGAGATGAATCGAGAGCCCCCTCCAAATGAAACAAACCTTGTTCGTTGCATTCAGGCAGAAGCTTGGGCTGCAAGCGGCAGATCTTCTGCACGGTAATGTTTCCCATTCAGCCAGGGGCCCCATCCACTTGATCTTTTTTAATTTTTTTGCATGAAATCAGTGGATTCTTTAAGAAAGAAATTTGCTGTGGGAGGATTTTATCACCTCTATTATAGTTTTGCCAGATGTCTCCATGGGATTGCTTGTCCCTATCCTTTGTGTCCTGGCTTTTTTTTTGATACACATTTTGGCCTTGCCCATACATATATTAAATACTGATCAGTGATATCAACCATGAATGTTTTAAAGTATGATGGGATCGAACACACTGTTTATTTATTTATTTAGAAGCTTTTATAGACCGGTATTCGTAGGAACATCATATCGGTTTACAAGGAACTTAAATGTAGTACATGGAACACTGTGCATTGAACTTGGAGGGGGTATAAGATAAAACATAGTGGATATGGATATACATATACAACTAGGTAAGGATAGGGGATATACATACCGGGGCAGATTTTCAAAGCCTACACGCGCCGGGCGTAAAGCCCTGGGACGCGCGTATGTCCCGGGGCTCGAAAAATGGGGTGGGGCGGGGGTTTGGCTGGAGCCTCCAGACACAGCGGCCATTTGCTGCTGTGCCCGGGATCGCGGGCCAGCCGTCGGCCAGCGCGCGCAACCTACGCCTGCCCAGAGGCAGGCGCAACATAAAATAAAGATAGGGGGAGATTTAGGTAGGGCTGGGGGGCAGGTTAGATAGGGGAAGGGAGGGGAAGGTGGGGGGAGGGGGCTGAAGGAAAGTTCCCTCCGAGTCTGCTCCGAGCAGCCTTGGAGGGAACGGGGAAAGCCATCAGGGCTCCCCTAGGACTCAGCGCGCACATGTTATAAAACTGGGCATAGATTTGTGTGCGCCGGGGAGGATTCTGGGGGTGGGGGGGGGGGGGAGAGCAGGAAATATGAGAGGGGGGAGGTATTAGAGACTCTGTTCAGGGGGGAATATGGAGGAAATATTTAGTGCCTGATGGGAATTTCAGAGGTTAGGGAGGGAGAAGGGGGGAGGGGGTGAGTGTAGAGGAGGGTAAGACCTGGGGGAGGGGGAAAAATTTGGTGGCTGAAGGGAGTTGTTATTGGGTGATGTGGGGGCGTAGCGTTATTCAGGGAATGCTTGTTTAAAGAGCCAGGTCTTTTGGTTTTTTTTTTAATTTCTGGGTGCATGGCTCTAGACGGAGTTCAGGAGGCAAGGTATTCCAAAGGGTGGGTCCTGCAATCGAAAGAGCTCGATCTTTTGTGGAGCTAAGGTGGGTGGGCTTGTGAGAGGGAGTGTGTAGGGTTCCTTTGTATGCTGTTCTAGTGGGGCAGTTGGACGTATGAATGCGGAGGGTTGTTTCTTGTACATTTCTTCTAAATGCCCACTGCTTGCACCTGCTGGAGACAGGATATTGGGCTGGATGGAACTTTGGTCTGACTAGTATGGTAATTCTTACATTCTTTCCCTGGCTTAAAACAAAACTAATTAAAAACTAAAAGGAATGTAATAGGTGTCTCTGTGTCACAGAGATCTGATCTCCTGACTTCTACAGGGGAACTGAATGTTCTATTTTGCAGGATTGTTTTCTCACTGTGTCACTGATGTGATGATCCACACGGCAGCGCACAAATGGACAAGAGTAAGACACTTACTTCAAACACCTTGAGTGTGCGAGACAAGGCTGAGGTCTTGCTATTTTTCAGGGTGAAGAGCAGGTTCACTATGGCCCTCCCATTCTTCTCTTCAAACACGATACTGTCCATGACGTCACTGGCTTCAGCGGCTGCTGCCGCCGCTGCCGCAGCTGCCGCTGCCTCTCGCTCCTTCCGGGCATCTTCAATGAGGCTTTGCCTTCTCCCTATGAAGCGTGGAGACTGAGAGGATGACAGAGGAGAGATGGTTACAAACTCTTCAGTCTTCAATGCCTAGAGCCTGATTCCTCCTCTCTAGCCTACCCTTCCTCCAGTCTCTAGAACATGTAAAACTGCAGAAGGTCTAGCTTTCTTTAACAGAGCTTCTGAGAGACCCAGACAGAGATATCATTCAGCTTGTACCCTACTATATTGTGGTATTTGTAGGCTTCAAAATGTCTTTTTGCAATCATTTCTATAAGTACCAGAATGCCTCAGGATGGTGTTTCAAAAATGCAGGCTCGAACAAAATTCTCGCTCCAGAGACTGGATCACTTGGCAACTCTGCACCAGTTCTAGAATATTCTTTATTTAGACATCAAGAAAATATTGTTTTACAATTTGAAATCACATTTTCCAGGAACTTACATAAGTTTATTTGTATAAATAAACCCCACCCCAAAATATTCAGTGGAGATAATAAATGCCATTCTATTTCAGATATAATAACCCAAGACCATTGGAAAAAGCACAACATAGACAAAAAGAATGAATCTCTGTCACTGTGGACATAACAAGAATTAAAGAGTACAGAGGTGCGGATTGTTCTCACTTATATTTGCTAGCACATGCATCCAATCTGATCTTGACAGAGGGCCAAAGGGACAGTATTTCTGATGGAGTGGATGATCATCTGGGAACCTGTGACCCCCAAATGGTGTGGTTCAATATTAGGATGCAAGAGATGAAGGTTCATTCCAAGGTGAAGGTCCTAGACCAGGAAAACTAACTTTCTCATAATGGGGGAGCACCTCAAGAAGTCATTAGCTGGACGGGAAAATCTAGAGGAAGTAGAAGAGCAATGGGCAAAACTAAAAGGAGATATCATAAGAGCAACTAATCTTTTTGTTAAGAATATAAATAAAGGGAAGAGGAAAAAGAGACCATTATGGTTTTCTAAAGAAGTAGCTGAAGAGGTAAGCGAGGAAAGATTAGCATTCATAAACTACAAGAGATCACAGAAAAAGGAAGACAGTCAACAATATCTGGAAAAATTAAGCGAAGCTGGGAAAGTAGTCAGGAATGCAAAAATTCAAATAGAAGAAAAAATAGCAAATGCGGCAAATGGGGGAGAGCAAGACTTTTTAAAATATATGTTAGTGATAGAAGGAAGTACAAAAGTCGCTTGCAGGGTCATTCTTTAAAACACGATGTGGCCTTATCGCGTGAGTTATGGCCATATTGCATGCGATAATGCCCTAATGCATGTGATAGCAACCGCATCGTGACGTTAAAATTTAAATGAGGGAAAGGGGAGGGGTTAGGGCAGGGTTTGGGTGGGGTTAGGAACATTTTTTCTGGTACTGCTGTGGGCGATAATGTTTTAGACATTATTGCCGGCAGTAGCACCAGAAATAACACCACCTTTTAGGGTAGAGCTATGGGGGTGATAGTGTGTGCCATGCCGTGACCGCGGTAGGTGAAAGCACTGCTGTGATGCAGCCGGGTGCACACTATCACCCTCCGCTCCTTTTTTCTTTGCGGCTCATCATTCAGAGTAACTTGACCAAACCAGGTATGGCATGCCCATGAGCTGTGAAAGGATCGCTACCACTCTGAATTGATTTGGTCACGATTTGAAACTCCAGGGAGGAAGACTTAGAACCATTGTCAGGAAATATTTCTTCACGGAGAGGGTGGTGGATGCCTGGAACGCCCTTCCGGAGGAAGTGGTGAAGACTAAAACTGTGAAGGATTTCAAAGGGGCATGGGATAAACACTGTGGATCCCTAAAGGCTAGAGGATGGGAATAAATAAAAAAGCTTAACCGGCACGGAGCGGCAATTACTACCTTGGGAAGCTTGCTGGGCAGACTAGATGGACCATTTTGGTCTTTTTCTGCCGTCATTTCTATGTCACTATGAATAGCCTCACAGAGAGGGCAGGAGCGAGGTGACTTGGCCTAGTTGTAGGTGGAGCTCAGTACTGAAAAAGCTGGGGGCTGTTGCAGGCCAGGACTGAGGTACATCGGCAGTGGGAATAGCAGGGGTGCTGCAGCTATCATATGAAAAGCACTTTTAGGACTTTGTGTGGGATCTGGTGAACACCGAGCTCCAGTAATCTCAGGCAAGAAAAAGATCTGGTGCCGTCTCTGGAGAGAGAGAAATGATTTTCCTAACACAAGAGTTTGCTTTTCACCTCTCTGTCCTTTCTCTGCCACTATTAGCACAGATAATCATTTCTAAAGAATCTGAAGGGCTCTTAACTGGATTATGAAAGACAGCTCTGAAGCCTGGCCACGCCTCGCAGCCTCCTCTGGGCACTGCCGCCTATGTTTTATTTTTCTGCTTGTTTCCCAAATTGGTTGTAATGTCTGTGGCTCGTTTGCAATCCGGCAGCACATCCATACGCAAATAAAGAAATGTCCCCTGGATCACCAGTTCTAGCTTTCTGCCCACCACTTCGTGTGAAGGAAAATCTGGCTTGAAGCACACTAGGAACTCAAAAAGAAGAAGAAAATAGCACCTAACCTTACCACGCTGCCATCCACTTTGAGGTGTCACAAAGAAGTGGAATTTAAAAAGCGTATAACCCCCCCCCCCCATAAGACCCAACGTTTATCTCCATGAGAAAGACACTCCACATAAAGGACCCACTGGATGACACGATGGATGGCCCAGTGGATTATGTAAAAAGTTATTCATTTTAGGGTCAAGTTCTAAAACTGGAATACTTGAATATTGTATTGTCAAAAATGATAATCACAATTAGTTTGATAATCCTCAGTGGATTATTGGGCAATTTCCTATTATAATTCCATCGGATAGTTGTCTAAGAACTTCTCCAATACATATTGTTTCATATATTAATGACTATAGTAACTCCCTTTCAGGGGTGACATCAAATTTGGTCATAATAAATGTTGTGGTCAAGGCAACTAGTATAGTTGGGTTTAAAAAGGGTTTGGACAAGTTCATGGAAGAAAAGTCCATAAGATATGCCATACTGGGTCAGACCAGGGGTCCATTAAGCCCAGTATCCTGTTTCCAACAGTGGCCAATCCAAGTCACAAGAACTTGGCAAGTACCCAAAGATTAAATAAATCTCAAGCTACTATTGCTTATTAATTATCGAAATAGCAGTTAATAGATTTTTCCTCTAGAAACTTATCTAAACCTTTTCAAAACCAAGTTACACTAACTGCCGTAACCACATCCTCTGGCAATGAATTCCAGAGTTTAACTATGCGCTAGGTGATAAATAATTTTCTTTGATTTGTTTTAAATGAGCTACTTGCTAACTTCATGGAGTGCCCCCTGGTCCTTCTATTATCTGAGAGAGTAAATAACCGATTTACATTAACTTGTTCAAGTCCTTTCATGATTTTGTAGACTTCTATCATATCCCCCCTCAGTCTCTTCTCCAAATGGAACAGCCCTAACGTCTTTAGCCTTTCTGTCCCAGGAACACCCCCAACTTATCCAGCTAGAATTTAGCTGGATAAGCCATTTAATATCATGGCTAAACCATTTAGATGGATAATTTTTAAGTTATCCATTTAAATGGCTTTTGAATATTGGCCTCCTGGTGACTCATGGAGACACCCCACCCTTCCACCACATAAGTCAGGGGACTTTAAAAGGGGTAACTATGTGCCCACACCATTCCCAGTTTACGAATTCAGACCCCCCCCCCCCCCCCCAATTCACCCAGTTAACAGGTAGGTCCTCCAATCCTACCCCCTGACACTTTAAATCCCTCCAAAATGGCTTGATCCTTTTATAACTTACACATCATCCATAGCAGAAGTAAAGTTACATAGCAGGGGACCTCGATGCGTGCTGGGGTGTGCAAGTATTCTCGTGCAGATCTCTTGGCCAAGCCCCAAAATGCTCATGCCCTGCCTAGATTCCACCCAGACCATGCCCCTTTTGGAAATAAGTGAGATGTGCATGGGCCCCTCGATGCGCGCAAGCCCCGGGACTCGCATATGTCCCAGGGCTTTGTGAAGGGGCTGGACCGAGGCCTCTGGCATAGTGGCTGGGGGGAGGGTTAGGTAGGGAAAGGGAGGGGAAGGTGGGGGGGGGGGTGGAAGGAAAGTTCCCTCCGAGGCCGCTCTGATTTCGACATGTTATAAAATTGGACGCACATTTGTGCTCGCCCGGTTGCGCACACAAATGTGCTCCTGCGCGTACCTCTTAAAATCCGGCCCACAGAGAATAATTTTCAATTGCGTGCATAAAGCAGCACATACATATACAAGTAAGTGTGCCTAAAGCTATGCCAATATTTTATAAACTTTACAGTGGGAGCTGCAAAAGTACCGTGTCTCACAGCCCAAACACCTCGCACAGATGTTTCAATCCATGTACGTTTATTTTAATGCAGGGATCTGAATGTTTACATACCTAAAGTATGTGCACATAGTTTATGCATTAAATAATTTAACATGCACACAAAATAACTCTGTTTATGTGCTAAGGCAGGTATTTTATAGTTGGCTGACGTATGCACATTCTGGCTTATGAAAATACTTCTGCTCGTTCTTCCAAGCACCGGTTCACAGAGACCTACACCAGTTCATCCCCACCCTCTGCCAGTTCATCCACACCCTCTGTCACTTGCTCCAAACCCCCCCCCCCCCCAAAAAAAACTGCACATAAAAAATAGTCTTTTTTAATTTCCATGACTTGATAGCAGATGTAAATGCATGTGCTTATGGTTGATGATATGTGCACATATTCCATTTATAAAACACATACATGTGCATGCACTTCCAAACTCTACCCTGTAATGCACTCAATGTTCCCTCTAACCCTGCATACTTTTCTGCAGAGCAGCAGCAGTATGCACGTACTCCCACCGTTCTGGAAATTTGCTTACCGGGCATAGAGGACACGTATGCCTTGCATGTATATGCTGATGTTATGCACACAGCTCCTGCATAAGTCTTTGAAATTTACCCCAAGCCATAAAGCACATGTACCAAAAGCATACAATTTTTATACAGATTATATACCACAACTATACAGCAAATATATACCACAAGCATGCAATATATACACAATAAATATACCACAAGCATGCATTACCTGCGCTTCTTCAAAGCATAATACACAGACAAGGCACTATTCAAGTGGACTGACCCTGACTCCATGTAACACTCTGGGGATGATTGAGCGGCACAGGACAGACAGCACTGAGGGCAATCAGCAGACTACAAGGAGCAAGTTATAAGTCAACCAGTTGCAAGAAAATTAGTTTCACTGGAAAAGGAAGAGGAGAGGGGCAGCAGAGATGCACATAATCTGGATGTTGTCAGCCTCACATCCTGGCCTCATGAAACAATAGTCCAGTTCTGACTGGACAATAGTCCTGTCGCTGTCTGGCATCTGCTGTCTTGCAAATTGCATGGAGATTAGAGTTGTAAAAAATCAAGTCGATCTAAATCTCAAAGTGACGGAGAATTAGGTTGGCAGTGCTGTAAATGTACAAGAATCGTGACAGCACTAACCTGTCTTCACAGGAAAGGAGACTGCACTCCTTTTTATGAGATTTAAGGCACAATATTATTTGAATACAGTTTAAATACATGAGTAAAAGTCAGGCACACTAATACATATAGAAAGTTCAATACATTAAATGAATCCACTATCTGACATTCCAGTCTCGTCCTTACTATCCTGACATGCCTGGCTTTTTCTCATTACATTCCAGTCTCGTCCTTACTATCCTGACATGCCTGGCTTTTTCTCATTACATTCCAGTCTCGTCCTTACTATCCTGACATGCCTGGCTTTTTCTCATTCATTCAGGCTTTAGCGTGTTTGTGAGTTCAAATCATCTATTTTTCTCATCTATGTATTTTGCCTGCAACGTACAGCTTCATTTCTTTACCATTAAATAAAATTATTCCCAGCAATGAATGAGTTAAAGGACTTTTTTTTTTAATTATAACTCTCTTTCCCCTTCCTGCCCTGTTGTGTCCTCGGCCAGTGCCATTTACATGCTAATGATGTGAGAGGAGGCTATTTGCCTTACACAGCTGTGTTTGTGAGATAGATGCAGATCTCTTACAGTGTCCGTCCGATAAAGTAATTCATCTGGGAAAAATCTGCCTCCTGCGTGCCTCCCTGTTATCCAAAGCACTCTTTAATGTGGGCGGATTAGGGATGTCGCCTCCTCTGGCCCAGACTGGCAGGGAAGGAGAAAGAAAGATGAAGCATGCCAGGAAAAGTTAGGTGACTTGTTCAAAGTCCCACAGCGCGGAGTGCAGGTATTAATCACACTGGAATTCGGATTTCACATGTCTGTACTCTGCATCCTAGGTTAAATGGCCAGTCTAAATTTCTGTGCCTATCGTAGAGTTAATCTATCTGAGAAAACCCAAGCTGTGTTCTTTTCTTCCTCCCAGTTCACCACTTCCAGAATCCCATTCAGGTAAAAGAAAGAACACTACTAGATCTTGCTCTGCTAGATCTGCTCTGCAGCATGTTGAGACCTGCTAGAACAGACATGGACTGTGAAATTATACAAACGTGATCTGGAAGGGCCCCCCCCCAGAGATCACGCTGTGCTGAGATCAGGTGGTCTGCACCGACAGCAGATATGCAGCACGCTGCAGGGGAAACGCTTCAGCACTGGACAGCTCCACAATGGTCCTGCTGTGACATTTACAGGTTTTTCTATTTGTAAGGATGAGGAGGTTAAAAGCTACACTAACCCCTCTCCTCCTGGACATTTATTTATTTTTCTGCAATACAGCTCCAGCATGATAAATTATACTTCGCTGGGTCCTTTCCTCTTCCCGCCCCTCACGGTGTCCCATCTACGTGTTACTTTGATATTAAAGGAATGTCACAGTGAGTCGTCGTGTCCAGTTTGCATAGTTTAACCACCCGTTAACAATAACTGAATTACTAACTCAAGACGTGAAAACATGACTGTTAGTTTTAGATGTGATATATTCTCTTGGAGCAGGTCTGAAAAGTTTTCACTAGCCACGTGATCAAACGTCACCTCTTTGCAGAAGGGTGGCTCAGATGCACATAGGGATTCTGCTAGTTTGTGTCCATGGGAGAAGCTGTAGGCTTTGTCACATCACAGAATCCTTGGTACTTCTCTAGCTCAGACTGAATGAGGGAACCCTGCACTATGTAACCATTCCATTGCCCTATACCAAAGATTCTTCCCATGAGGACGAATTGGAAAGGCCCCTTGAGAAAGGAGATCCAGGTTTACTGGTGCTCCTTTCAGGGAGCCCAGGTATCCTCTCAGGCATGTGTGAACCCCAAGTGATGCTATATGTAAGAAAACAGAGTCACAAAAGAAAAGGGCCTCGCTGACTGATTATTGAACACTATTGGGCAGATTCATAGTCTCTACTGCCATATACCCTCACTTTGATCACTAGAAATAGACAAATTACTTAAACAGAATAACTATTTAGTCATTATGGGTAAATATCATAGAGATGTATCAGACACCTGTGAGGTGTGACCTAAACACAAAGGGGTAGATTTTCAGATGTACATGCGGATGCACACACATGTACGCCCGATTTTCTAACATGCGCATGCAGGCGCGCACATGTTCCCTCCGAGGCCACTCCAAAATCGGAGTGGCCTCGGAGGGAACTTCCCTACCCCCTCACCCCACCTTCCCTTCCCCGTTCCCCCCTACCTTTTTCCTTTTTTCTTGTTGTAAAACTTACTTCAGCCCTGGGGCTGAAGTAAGTTGTGCGCGCCGGCCAACTGCCAGCACGCGATCCCCGGCACAGTGGCAAATGGCTGCTCTGCCAGGAACCTCTAACCCCCACCCCACCCTGCACCTTGGATGGCCCCGCCCCACCCCCTCCCTGCCCCTTTTTGCAAGCCCCGGGACTTACATGAGTCCTGGGGCTTTCCGCATGTCACTGGGCTTTTTGAAAGGCGTGTCCACAGCCCCTTATGCTATAAGGGGATTAGCATGTCCACAACGTGCGACCAACGTGCCATGAAACTAATAGCTCTCATCACATGCAAACGCATGTCGATGAAGCTTTTAGTTATTCACCCCACATGCAAAAAAAAAAAATGTGCACTGGACTTGCACATTTTTAGACTCAGAAATGAATGCCTGCCCAGAGCAGGCGTTAATTTCTGAGCACCCCAAAAAGTTGTACAGAAAAGCAGAAAATACTGCTTTTCTGAACATCCTATTAAGTCGGAGGAAACAAAAGTTTAAAAAGTTAAAAAAAATTTTTTTTGAAAGAGCCGGTGGTCAAGTTAGGGAAACGGATGCTCAGTTAATGAGAGCCCATTTTCCTAACCCATGGCTGTGCACTAGTTAGGAAAATGGACACTTGTAAAGTTGAGCATCTGCTTTCCTAACCCGCAGACAGCTGACCTTTCCTGTGCACCCACTGCCAAGGAGGTGCTAGGGGCGCGCAATCGACCCTAGTGCCTCCTTGGCAGCGCGACTCCTAATTTAAATATTACATGGCGCCCCCAGGAGAGGTGCCTGGGTATGCATTAGAAAATCGGGCACTCAACACTGAGCGTCCACTTTCGGAGAACTTTTATTGCATCAGCCCCAACATGTTTACAGCTGTTAGTCATACAATCTGTATTCACTAAGGCTTCACCTAGCCTCTACCTATAGTCTATTTTACATCCAAAAACAAAAGTACAGACTGAAATGTCTTCTAAAGTTGTTCTTTAAAAATTGGGGTCTTTTAATTGTGATACTGTGAGATAAGTTACAAACATAAATACGGTGAATTTTCTGATTTATTTTTTTTTAATCAAAATTCAACTGACCCGTTGGGATTTATTAATTATTCTCTAAATCTCTTCAAGAAAAGAAACCATGTAAGCCAAAAAAAAAAAACCTTTTGAATATTCAGTTTTGAGAACTCACTTTTTGAGATCAGAAAACAAAAACATTGTTTTCCATTTTTAAGAGTGCGTGGACAGAGTGCAGCCCTCCCAGTCTGAGTTCTGCAATCCCAGTGCTTCAGAGACACCTCCCAGAGTACTCACTGATTCAGAGCAGCCTAACTGAGCTAAGCCACGTCTGTGCAATCACAGGAAAATTAAAACTGTTCAAATGATCGCATCTTAAAATGAAACAAATTCCAGAACAAAACCTGGTGTCTAAACTATACCTAGATGCACTGAGGAGTCTGAAAACTTGCGAGTTTACTACTGAGAACATTTTCATTAGATGTCGCTCTGGTGGCCAGGATGCAGTAATATTAATATGACACCAAGATGTCTCTCTAAACAAGCTTCAGCTGGGATTTTTCAGAGTTATGTGATTACCATACACATGCCATTGGGTGGGTTTTAAGCAGTTAAAGTACCAGGTGTTTCCTGGACTCTTGGTCCAATACTTCTATACCCAAGTTGTGCTGCATATCTGGGACCATTTTAAAAGGAAAATACTCTTTGCACAGATTTTACCTACAGTGATGGTAACTTTAATACGAGTGCATGGGAACACATATACATGCGTATGTCGGCTTGCGTCCAGAGACACGGTCATTTTATAACATATGCGCATATAGACACACATGGTATAAAATAGACTGTACGCGCTTACATGTGCGCACAATTTTATATGGACGCACGCACATGCCGCCTCCACCATGTAAGAAACGTGCACCGATGCAATTACCAGTTAAACCACTTTGTTCGCCCAGGTAAGGGATAGGGCTTCCTAAGCCCTCTACTAAAATGGCCATCCTTTTCCCATTTTATCCCCGACCCTTTAAACCCCACTGACATGCCTATATATTTTTTTTGTTTTAGGACTTACACGCCATCCCTAGGAGAAGTAAAGTTATGCGGTAGGAGACGCTGGCGCGCTCATGCACCACAAGTTTTTATGCGCTGGTTTCATTCCTAAATTCAGGAATGCCAAGCCCTGCCCAGACCACGCCCATGCCCCATTTGTTCCACTTTTTCATTTGTGTGCATAGCGGGGAGGTATGTTCGTAACTCGGGCAGCCTTTAAAATCCACTTGGCACACGCCGGCCAAACATATTTGTGTATTTTCCAGTTTTTGGCACGTGTCGCACTTTGAAAATTCACCTATGTGTGCATTACCCTAGTAGAAGCGATTTCTTTTTTTCTGTCAGGTGAAGTTCAAAGCATAAATAATTACTTTGGAAGTCCCTGGACTCAGGACACGCAGAGCCACCTTGCTACTCTGCTGGTGCCCATAGTATGTATCCCAGGATGCACTCTTTGACATCAGCGCTGTTTCCTCTGCATTCTGCTTCTCAGAAAAGCATTGCCTGTGCCGGTAATTAGGTACAAACACTTCTGTTTCTAATCATGGCATTTTGCAGAATGCCTGGCAGAAGCAATCATTTTAGTGACAGTAATACTTTAACAGGGCATTGTGGAAGTGACAGTGAATTGTCAGGATCCCTAGCCCAGGGATGCCCACACTTGGTCTTGAAGAGACATAACTCAGTCAGAATTTCAGGATTTCCAAGGCGAATATGAATGTGATCTCTTTGTACGCATTGCTTCCATTGTATGCAAATAGATTGCATGCATATTCATCATAGAAAACCTGAGTGGGATTCTGGCCCCTCAAGGACTGATTTTGGGCACCCATGCAGTACACGATACCAGTGAGTGCACTGAGCACTGTGACATCGCTTTTACCCACAAAAAAACTCATTGCAACAGCAAATATGAAGAAGCTAAAGTCTTAATTCATGGGGAAATGGCCAAGCCAGGTCACACTACAAGTACCAGGCAGATCCTAATAGGAAAGTCAGAAATCTTAAAGTAAGACAGCCAGGAAGGTGCTTGTATCTTTAATGCTGCTTTCCCTCTAATGCCTAATTACATCAGGGCTTCAAGGACATAACATAATACAGGGAGTCAAAGAATTCTGTAATAATGAAGGGAAACTGATTTGTGGCAAACTTCCCCCAAAGCAGAAAGGACAGTGAGCTCACCACTGACTTTCTCTAGTTTTCCCTTCACAGAAATCAGTTGGAATTCTGGTTAATGATATTTTAAAAAAAAGATCTTGTTGATCCCTAGTGAGCAGCTCTGGAAGAAAAGAAACATGAATTAGTTTTTCTAAGACAGGTTGGCTCTGCAGTATCCTAGACTAAGAAAAGCTACAGTTTGCTTGCGTGGCATGAATCTCTCGGAGTGAAAATAATTGCTGCCTTACATAAACTGATTTCCTTAGTGTGACTCTATCAGAGATGAGTGCATTAAGGGATACAATTACAAATTAAGATTAAATATCCTCTTGGTTTTTACCATTTCTGAATGGTGTGAGTTTTTGCTCTACTGTGTATGGATCCTGCTTCAGCCCCTGCATGGCCCTCTCCTCGGTATTCTGCCAATATATACAGCTCGGCTGCTCCTGGTGGCACCAGATAGACTGCCACCCTGGTGTTCTTATTTGGTTGTAACCTGCCTTGAGCGTGGTAAGGCAAGCTACAAATTTCAAAATGTAGAAAAAAGCAGGTTGTGATAAATTGCAGGAAGACCTTGTGAGACTGGAAAATTGGGCATCCAAATGGCAGATGAAATTTAATGTGGATAAGTGCAAGGTGATGCATATAGGGAAAAATAACCCATGCTATAATTACACGATGTTGGGTTCCATATTAGGTGCTACAACCCAAGAAAGAGATCTAGGTGTCATAGTGGATAACACATTGAAATCGTCGGTTCAGTGTGCTGCGGCATCAAAAAAGCAAATAGAATGTTGGGCATTATTAGAAAGGGAATGGTGAATAAAACGGAAAAGGTCATAATGCCTCTGTATCGCTCCATGGTGAGACCGCACCTTGAATACTGTGTACAATTCTGGTCGCCGCATCTCAAAAAAGATATAATTGCGATGGAGAAGGTACAGAGAAGGGCTACCAAAATGATAAGGGGAATGGAACAACTTCCCTACGAGAAAAGACTAAAGAGGTTAGGACTTTTCAGCTTGGAGAAGAGACGGCTAAGGGGGGATATGATAGCGGTCTTTAAAATCATGAGAGGTCTAGAATGGGTAGATGTGAATCAGTTATTTACTCTTTCGGATAATAGAAAGACTAGGGGGCACTCCATGAAGTTAGCATGGGGCACATTTAAAACTAATCGGAGAAAGTTCTTTTTTACTCAACGCACAATTAAACTCTGGAATTTGTTGCCAGAGGATGTGGTTAGTGCAGTTAGTATAGCTGTGTTAAAAAAAAGATTGGATAAGTTCTTGGAGGAGAAGTCCATTACCTGCTATTAAGTTGACTTAGATAATAACCACCGCTATTACTAGCAACGGTAACATGGAATAGACTTAGTTTTTGGGTACTTGCCAGGTTCTTATAGCCTGGATTGGCTACTGTTGGAGACAGGATGCTGGGCTTGATGGACCCTTGGTCAGACCCAGTATGGCACGTTCTTAGGTTCTTATGTCCTTAAGCAAGTGCAAACTGCTCTGTAAGCAACCAGAAGCCCCAGAGCAGAAGTGCGGAGAGACTCTGATACCTTATACATTGTTTCAGCAGTAGGGGGTGGGGAAGGGGGAAGTAAAGCAGAAAGCAGGGGCAATGCGGACTTGTAGCTGATTTCAATCAGAAAGTTAAAGCATGTGAAAGGTCAGGGATGAAAACTGGGCAGCATATAAAAGCTGAAGCTTTCACGGTGCAATAGCGTAGGCTCCCTTCATTCTGAGAGATAACTGCCAAATTAAAGACAAAATTTGTGAGAACAAATGTGAGTAGCTAGCTGCTGCTACAGCCTACACGGAAGGCAAAGTTTATCTTGCACTTTTGTTTTCACCAGCTGAACATTTGGCCGAAAACCAAAAGCAAATACACTTTTGCCTATTACTTTTAAGATTTATTGAATCCGAATTCGCCCCCTTGAGACATCTGCCGTCAATAAATAGAGAGAACCCTAATGCCAAGACTGGAAGCAGCCTCGCAGTCTGAAGATACAAACCGGTTCCCTGCTCCGCGTGCAAGTCAAGTTAAACTGCTCTGAGCTAGCCAAAGGGCTTCGGGAACGGCTCGGTGATCTATTGTCCGCCGAGAATCGAAAATGGGATGGAGAATAAACAACGCAGAGACAAAGGCGTTACAATCCTCGAGGAAACCTAAAAGCCCAACTTTTGACAGCCACCGCCCCTCCCACCAGGAATTCAGCTTATGGAGAAGGGATTCACCCCCCATGCCCCACAATCCGGTGCTGGCATTCTGGCCACCAAGCTGGCACACTGCCACGAAACCCGAGCCCCGGGCATCAATGGGATCCAAACTTCAACAGGGGGAAAACGCTTGAAGAAACGGACGAAAGCAAAATATCCATTTAACCTAACAAACTAGAGAAAGGATCGTTTCACCGGCAGCGTCTGTCGGCAGCTGAGCGGCACACCTCTTTCCTCCCCCACGTCTAAGCCTTGCCATCCCTCCAATATTGACCTGCTCCAGGGTGGCCCAGGGTGTCCTTCCCCGGCAGGCGACCCTCGCCTTAGCGATGAGTTGCCTGCTCCGCTTTCCTATGGGGTCAGGCGGGGATCCCTAACATCGCAAGCAGAATAAAGATCGTCCCCTCACACCCCTCGGCAGCTGAAAAGTTGCAGCCCACACGCTCCAGGGCTCCTGCTCTACTGCAAAGGAGCCGGAGAAAGGCACCCGGGAACCTGCCAGCAGTCTCAGCTCGTTTCAGGCTGATCCCTAAAGAGAAACGTTTCTTTTCTGTATTTAAACAAACGAAAAATTCTCCCTGCCCCCCACCCCTCCCCAAAGATCCAACCCTGTTTGTGGAGTGGTATTTTTTTTATGTCTTTTAGCGGGGTCTGCGTTTTCATGGGAAATAAAGTTTCATTTTTACCAAAAGAGCGACAAAAAGTAATCCGTCCCCCCCAGGTGTGCGGAGCCCCTGACATGCGATGAGCGCTCTCACCATGATGGCCTCAGCTTGCTTGGAGTCCAGCTCGGACACGGCTCGGCGGAAGCTCTTGGCTGCAGCGCTGGAGGCGCTGGGAGTGGGCATCGTGGGTTCGTGGGCTTGGTACCGGCTCGGCTGTGAGAGAGCCCCTGCTGTCCGGCTTTTTATAGGGCATGGCTGACGTCATGGGGGGGAGGGGGGGAGAGAGAGAGAGCACTTCTGTACCCGGACCTGCAATGGCTTCAGAGACAGCGGTCACCCAACCTCACCGAATGACCCCCTCCTGCTTCTTATCTTACAGCCTCCTCCTCCTCCCTCATGCATGGACTGAGTTTAGTCTAACGAAACAAAAGGGAAAGACAGAGAGCCAGAGAGGGAGGAAAGAAAGAAAGTCAGGGAATGGGAAAAGAGAGAAAATGAGAAAAGAAAAGAGAGGGAAAGAGGAAAAGAACAAGACAGGAAGACAGGCGACAGGAGAACTGACCATCACCAGAATCCTGGAAATGTCTTTCTTTTTTTTCCCTACTTTGTAATTTTATTCTATTACTATTGCTATTCTACATTGTTTTGTCTTTTCTTTTATTTTTAACCACTTTAGGCAACTCTGAACAAAGGCATTGTTCTTATAGACACAAAGTGGGAGAAAGGATTGTTAGTACATAGGCATTCCCCTGTGTCGCTTTGGCAACGTTGTGTACACATTGTCAGGTCAATAAAGATTCCTGGATCTGAAGCTGACAATGAGTGGGAATCAGAGAGAGAGAGAGCAGAATAAAGAAAGAGAGAGAGGCAGGAAGATACCCAGACGGAAACAGATTGGAAGGAAGAAAAGAGAGAGAAAGGGGAGGAGGCTAGAGAGGGAGAAAAGGACAGGAGAAGGATGGAGAAAAGACAGCAAAAGGCAAAGTGAGAAAGTGAAAGAGAAAGAGAAAAGACAGTGAAAGAGGAGAAAGAGGGAGAACAAGAGTGAAATGAAGAAAAGAGCAAAAGGAAGAAAGAAAAAGATAGCAGAAGGGGGAAAGACTGAAAACGTGGAAGAGACGGTAAAATTAAGAGGGCAAGTGAAAGAAAGTAGAAGAAATAAACACAAAGTAGAAGAAATAAACACAAAGAAATCAGGTTGGCTGAGAGGAAAGAAAGAAGAAGGAGATGAGACAGGGTTTGCTATTTCAAAGCAGGATGGAACTAGGCTGGAGGGGCTTTCTGTATTTCTTGGCTGAGAGTTGTCAGTTTCTTTTAAACTGTGCTAAAAGAAAAACAATCTCAGTGCACATGAGCAGAGACATAAAAGAAAGAACTACAAGAGAGCTTGTGTTCAGTCATGGAAGGAGTGGGAAAGAAAGGCGAATAACTATAATACTAGCCCTTCTCCGAGGAGAACAGCAGCTGCATGTGCCGGGCATCCTTGCTAGAATTTGCGCCTTGCTCCAAAGGACAACGGTTGCCTAAAGGAGGCTCTGCCTTGGAACACAATTTACTACCTTTTTACATATCCAAGACATCTGGACTCTTACTGGAAACAATCTTAACACGTAACCGAGGCTCAGTTCTTTCAAAGAAATCAAGCAGCCACCTCTGGGGGTGACAGTCATGGCTGCTTTTCCAGCAAAAGGGCACTAAAGCAACCTGTGTAGAGTGGAAAGTTAAAAGAACAATGCAGTCCCAAGTGTAAATTGATAAAAAAAAAAAAAAAGAGAGAAAGAGCAAGAAAGTGACTCTCCAGATAATGGGAATCTTTGAATCTTCATTTTTACGGAAGAAATGTAAAATGTTGTAAGCGATGTGCTTAATGTTACCCTCGGTAAGCAATCATCCAGAGCAGTGGTTCTTCTCAACCAGCAGTCCACGGGGCAGCACCAGTGCCCGGCAGCATTTCTGCCAGCCCGCAGCTTGACGGTGATCGCTGGGGTACGAGGAGGAAGCGGGACCTGCCCCGCAGCCAGCAGAGATTCTTTTTTTTTTAATGAAGTTTTAAACAAACAGACAGCAATAACCGCTTGTCATTAGTTAGGTTCAGGTAAACAGTTATACAATAACAAATATTGATTAATGGCCGATATATATGCAACAAAAGGAAAATATGTTTACAGTAGTAATCTAATAACCATTATATCTCAGCCAATAGGAAATAACCCTCTTATAAAGCAAAAGAGAACCCAAGATAGTTAACAATTGAGCAAATTCAGGCAAAATTACAAAACATTTAGAATGAAAGTAGCGCTTTTTCATACAACACCCACCCAGACTAAGGTACAGTAACAGGTAATCTGGCATCAAGAAATTTGCGTAACTCAATTGGTTCTAAAAACACAAACCTCTCTTTCTGATACTTTACTACACATTTACTCAGATAGTATATTGTAGACTGAGCCCCTAAGGTCTTAACTTCCTGGCTCATTTGGAGAAAACTTCTCCTTCGTACCTGTGTGGTTCTAGTAATATCTGGAAAGGTCCAAATTTTTTGACCTAGGTACAACTTATCTCTATTCTTTAGGGATAGCTTGAGTACCTTATCCCTATCTATTCCATACACAAATTTTACACATAATATTCCATGATATTCAACTTGTTCAGACATAGTTTGTTCCAGAAAAGCAGTAATATTACTTATTTCATTCTACTGGAGTTCATTTTGTTGTTTAACCACATTCTTTTTTTTCCCCAATGATACAAAAATTTTTTTTGCTATAGTTGGAATCGCTTATAAAGTTAGCATTAAATTCTCCATCACATATTTCTTATATTGTTCATATGGGGGTATGAGCTTCACACTAGGAAAATTAAGAATTCTTAAGTTGTTGTATCTCATTTGATTTTCCATAAGTTCAATTTTCCTGCTGTTTGCAAGCTCTCCTTGAATCAATCCCGTCTGGATCTTTTCAATTTGACTAAACCGATTTTCAAATCCTAGGATGTTCTCATCATGTTGTGATATTAACGGTTCAACTTTTAATACCCGATTTTGTGTATCTACAACCGTTGCATTTAGGCTCAAAATGATTGATTTTAAATCCATTAAAGTGGGCCAAATACTTTCCAGTGTTATAGGCCTTGTCTGTGAAACACTCGAATTATCAAACAAACTCACTTTTCCTTGTGGACAGGGTTCCTTCCTCATCTCTGAGACCTCCGTCCGGCCATTTTGCCCTCGCGGTGTCGATGTTAGTGGGAGCCCGTTTTTCCCATCAGTATTCCCTCTAACTTTAGGTCTCGCACCTTCTTTCTCCAGGTTTCTCCCGATAGGGACAGCTTCCTCCGACGTCTCCAGTCGGTCGCCACCGCCCAAGACCGGAGACTGTGCAGGACGCGGTGGCAGAGGCATCTCGGGTTCTCCGGGACTCAGCGAGATATTCAAATCCAGCGGCATCTGTGCTTGCTCCGCACCCACGCCGATGCCTGGAATCGCTCCCGGAGTTTTCGCGCCACTTGGTGAAAAGAAGTTCCCAATAGTAAGCTGAGAGGGGACAAAGGTCGTTGGGGTCGGGGGTTCCCCTCTAACTCTTCCCTTCCTCTTAGTATGAGGCATCTTTTCGAAAGAAATTCTAATTTGGGAGAGCTCCTTATTCACGACCTTCTAAGCAGATGCCATCTTCTTGGGTCCCCCAGCAGAGATTCTTTTCTAACCCTTCTCCCACTGCCCGGCAGATGGGGATTTTTTTCTCAGTTGGAGCCAACCCTGAAGCCCCCAACTCTGGGAGGGGAGCATCTTGCAGCTGAATGTTAAGGCGCCTGCATGAGACTGAGTCGGCATCCCCTCCGCTCTCTCTCAGGCCCCCAAGTTGCATACAGAGGCTAGGAGGGGGGGCAAGGCTAGTGTGGGGGCCTGAGAGCAGAGCCAAGGCTGACAGTCTCATGCAGTGGCTCCCTCCCCAGACATGAGGCCACACCTGGGGGGGGGGGGGGGGAAAGTCCATGGCACCGAGGCATTAAATGTAGCAAGTGTTGCTGGCTGGCAGGGGTGAGAGAGGCAGGGATTTCTCTTTTTTTTTTTAATGATGAGCTGGGGCTGACTGGTGAGGTAGGGAAAGAGAGTTTTCTTAAATGACCAACTGGTGGCTGGCTTGGAGGGGAGGGAAAGAGAGAGAGATGCTTTTTTTTCAGTGATCAACCGGCGACTAGCTGAGAGAAAGAGGGCGATTTCTTTGTTTGAGGACAGTACTCTTGGCTGACTGATAAAGGGGAGAGGAAAATGGGAAGAGAGAGAGAGAGGTGTTTTTTTTTTTTTTTAATTAGAGCAGTAATTTTCTATACGATAATTTTCTTAAACTGGCTAGTTACCTTCTTAAAGTGACACAGACCAGCTGCAGTGCTGACCCATGAGATTAAAGACCAGGTGGGCGAGGGGAGCATTTCCTGGGGGAGCCCTCCCACCTCTGGTCTGCATAATTTAAGGAAGGTAGCTAGCCAGACCCTGGTTGAAAACACTGATCTAGAAGGGTCAATACCACATGGACAAAGAGCTATAGTAGGGCTTTCAAAACTTTAAGCCAACGTGACCCCATCTTAGCACTTGAAAATTCACATGAGCTCAGAGAGCGACCAAAGCAAATTAGTAGGGGTGTGGTCCCCTTCCAACAATCCCTCCACTCTCACCCTCACCATACTCCAGCTGATCCTCTCAATCTCCATCCTCTCCAACTGACCCCATCTCTCAACCTCCACCCTTCCTGCTGACCCCCTCTTACACCCCCCAGCTGCTCTCACTTCCCCAGCCCCTCCCTCCCACCAACTGATCCTCTCTTACCCCTCTTCTTATAACTCTCAATAGATACGCTGCTGGTTCTAAATGAGATTTCTTCAAAACTGGCTTTACCACAGGCCTTTTCAAACTTTCTGGAAGACAACCGTCCCTCCATGACACCGCTATAATCTTCGTCAGCCATTCTAATCCCATCAGAACAGCTCAGAATCTGATACCCATGTAAACTTATACCTGCTATTTCTGTGGGTTGACTTACATGGAAGAACTACATGCACATAGTGGATAAGCCAATATGCATGTGTACTTTTCTCTCCCAACCTAGACATACCTCCTGGGACAGCCATTTTTTTTCAGTGGCTAAACATAACTACCTAGTGCTACCTAGGCAGCTATATTTCGTTGCAAAAAGTGAATGAGATAGAGGAAGTGCAATCTAGAGACACCACAGGCCATGGGGGTAGCAGGTTGTGCCAGCAGCCTACACATCAAGAGTAAGGATGAAAAGAAAAAGGATGGTAACTGGATTGGTCTAGCCAGTTACAAATTAAGGGGTCAGTGACTCAACCACAGCCAGGTCTGTTTGGCAAGCTCACAGAACTAGAAGTACTCAACTGGACTTTGACTGTGTAGAATAAAAGACAAACCATAAGATTTGGGCCTGACTACTATAGACAGAAATGAATTTGACATAAGAACTCATTATATTGTCAATTGTTAAAGAGATAAAACTACAATTTCCCAGAGACCAACAGGTTGGTGGTAGCAGGGGTACCATCCAAAAAGGCCGCAGAGACCTAGAAGGGAGGTGTGCTGGGTGTGAACTAAATAGAGATCTTGTATACCCTTCCGCCCAAAATGAATAAAAGAATACAAAGAAGGAGGATGATAAAAATAGTTTTGGACAACCTTTAGTAACATTATAAGATAATAATGATGGCAGAAAAGGACCAGATGTTCCATCTACTCTGCCCAGCAAGCTTCTTATGGTAGTATCTGCCGCTCCGTGCAGGATACCCCCATGTTTCTCTCAAGGGTAGTAACTGCCGCTTCGTACAGTTACCCCCAAGCCTTATGATAAGAGTAGTAGTATTTGCAATTAATCAAAACCAAGAAACTGTCAAACCCATATTGGGTGAGGAGCCTTAAGGAAAAAATATCTTTTAAGCAGTCATGCTGTTTGACTGGCAGCTGGGATGTATTTTTAGCAATATGGACAGGAATAACTGGGCAGGTTGGATGGGCCAATTATTCTTTTTCAGCCACTATTTAACTTTGTACTATGTCTTGTCTTCTCCCATTCTGTATCCAGTACCAAGCATTTTTCCCATAGGCACAAAGGTATTTATTTATCTATCACTCACATTTCTAAAACTGCCCTGCCAACCAGAGCCCTGGACAAGAAAACGTCCTGGTTCACTTAAACTGTTTCCTATACACACAGACTGGGAGAAAAGTCTTAGTGAATCAGGCCCAAAATGGGAGACACATACTATCTGGTCCTATGTCCAATCCATACTATTACCAAGGAGTTCTGGAGATTCAACTTATTCCCTTGATAAAACGTTGGTGCTACTGTATGCGGTGCATAAAAGTTTCTCTTTTATAAAACATTGCATCATGAACTAGTTTCAAAGTTTAATTTCGCAGATTGGAGAGAACATGTAAGAAAAAATAACAGGACACTAGTAACATTTATTTTCTTTCAGTATATACTTTCTACTGATATTTTTAAAGGTTATACAAACAGATAGAGACAGTACAAAGTCCTGTCAGATTACAATCCAGTGCAGAAGTCAGATATCAAAATGCATATTCAAGTATGGGACACCAAAAGAAACTCGAGTTTCTTGGCATACATCGTCAGAGTTATTTGCAATAAGTTCTGCAGTTAACATTATTCTGAGCCACATCTCATCTCATTCCATCCCTTGAGGCTTAGACCAAGACAAATTTAGGTAAATTGAAGTAAGTGACGTTGTAACATAGAGGTTCATCTTCAAAAGATTTGCCAGGTTAACGTTGGGTAATTTAAAAAAAATGTTCCCCAGCTCATCGTTTACATTTCGTCCAGATAATTCATTCCCTGCACAGAATTTAGCCGTATAAAAAAAGAGGTGATGCTGGTGTGTTCCAGGACGGGATTTGACTTTAGCTGTGCTATCTGAATAAAGTTGTCCAGGTTAAACTGGTCGTGCCAGAGGGCTGTCCTAAAGTTATCCAGATAACTTTATCTGGGTAATTTTGACTTTAGCTGGGTTCAATCAGCTAGTTATGTTCTGCTGAATATCCAAATAAAGTTACCCAGGAGACTTTCACCAGATACGTTTCCTGCTCCATGACTTGCTCAATATGACGGCAGAAAAAGAGCATCCAGCCCATCCAGTCTGCCCAGTGATTCTGTCTTCACTGCTAAGGATACATCCCAGCTGCCAGCCATAGAGTGTGACCACCTGCAAGATACCTGCTTATCCAGGACAGTCTGATATTAATCTCTCTATTAATTTCAAACTTACAATCAAGAGAAGATTAATACATGAAAAACATAGCAGAGAATGTGGTTCGTGCAGTTAGTATAGCTGTGTTTAAAAAAGGATTGGATAAGTTCTTGGAGGAGAAGTCCATTACCTGCTATTAAGTTCACTTAGAGAATAGCCACTGCCATTAGCAATGGTTACATGGAATAGACTTAGTTTTTGGGTACTTGCCAGGTTCTTATGGCCTGGATTGGCCACTGTTGGAAACAGGATGCTGGGCTTGATGGACCCTTGGTCTGACCCAGTATGGCATTTTCTTATGTTCTTATAGCAGTCTAAATGCAATAGTATTCCTAGAACAATACAAGAAAAATGTAAAGCAAAAATACCTCTATTATTTAGGCCACAAATAGTGGGAGATTTAAAAAGTCAAACTTTCTAGATGACAATACACAAAAAAAGTATAAGGACCTAATCCAAATTTCAGTATCATTTGGCAGAACCTATAGGAATTGTCTTCTTCTGCAAAAAAATCCCTCAGGCTGTATTGGGTCAAAAAATATATACTTACCACCTTGATATTTCACAATACAGCTGTATGGAAATTTTAATAAGAAAGCAAATCTTAAGGCAATCACTCTCTGTTTTGTTTTTGGGTTGGTTTGTTTTGTTTTAAAGAAACATTTTCCTTCTTTGCTGTATTTCTTTAAAAATATCCGAGAATAATGCAATTTTCTGACCTAAAAAGTGGGTGTCTTTCATAACTTCATCATCCATTGCTTTTCTGATTCCTGGGTAACTGTTTCAAAAGAGCAGCTCTTTCTGTTATCTCCATCACGGCTCTAAGAATCCTGAAAGATCAAAATTATCAAGACAATGTTCAACCATACCCACTTCAGAATCAAAGCAAATGACTTTATAACCAGGCCAATAAAATAAGTGAGAATTGGAAGGAATAATCTCCTTAGAGACTTTCAGAAAACCCAGAAAGAACTTCCTCATCCATCCAGGGCAATCTATGTTAAGTCTCCATCCTTTGTGCTCCACCATCTTGGATAGAAGAGCATACAAGATCCACACTTAGTTCTCCCAGTGACAACCTATCTCATGCCTACCTACAAAGCACTGCAGTTTTGTTGAGTAAGAAAAGGTCAACAAAGCATAAAGTTTTAGGAAGTGTTAGCTTATTATGCTAAATTTATAATGAATTTTTATTGCTGCTATGATTATTATGTTATTTCAGCCCAATTGCACATGCAAATATTGCAATGCCTGCATGGGCTATCAAATAGTATGAGAGGACGGATTGCAGTAGGAGAAACAAATGCTGACAGGCCGATGCAATAAAATGTGCCCAGCCTAGCACTCAGGTTTATGCACGGTGGGACGCGCGTTTTGGATGCACTAGACTAGCACCCGATGCAATAAGGAGATTAGAGGTAGATTTTTTAAAAACCGCATGGGCATCCATGTGCGCGTGGTTCCTGGTGTGTGTATATGGACGCGCCGATTTTATAACATGGAAGCGTTGACGCGAGCATGTTATAAAATCTGATACCCGTGCACACACGCGTGCCCGATTTTATAGCGGCGCATACATATGCGTGCAGGTTCCAACTTGCGTGTAGAACCAGGGGGGGGGATTTTATTTAAAAAATGCACAGCAATGCAATCGGGCCTTCCCCAGTTCCCTCCCAGTCTGCTCCAATGAAGGAGCGATTTGGGAGGGAACTTCCTTATGCCCTTACCTACCCTGCGAGCAACGCGGATTTTAAGAAGCTGCGAAGTACGCGCGGATATTCTGGTGCGCATGTCAAAAATAAGAAAAGGGGCGGACCATGAGCGTTCCAGAGCTGGGCCAACAGTTACGCGCATAACTCTGTATTTTAAAACCGGAGACTGCGGCGCGCATCAGCCTGTTCTCCGCAAAAATTTACTGCTGCTCCAGATGAGGAGCAAGGCTGTAGATCTCTAGGGCTTACGGGACAGGGTGAGGGGTCAACTGAGGGGGGTGCAGGATGAAGAACCAGAGAGGTCTGGAAGACCTCGATATTAACGGGGCAAACTGGCGGACTAATTGGAAAAACTGAGCTGTCCCTTGCGCGAACATGTTTTAAAATCTGACTACATATGCACATAAAAGCCGATAAAGTCCTAGGAAAGGCATACTTCTTTGTGGTTGGTATATTTTAAAATATGCGCAGGCTAGTGCACGCACGATTTAAAATTCCAGTGTATCTTTGCTTGCGCGCTGATATGCGCCTGTATGAGTGTTTGTGGGAAACAAGCTTAGTTTATCAGTCCCTCAGCCTCGGTTACGTGATCCCACCTGCAGCCTATAACCTGCCTGCATTGGCAGTTTGATGTCCCAAAGCAAATGAACGGCATGCGGCAAAACGTCAGAGGGTGATCATCTGATAACGCCTACTGCCACGAATCCACCACTATGAAAAAGGAAATTCACCGTTTTTCACAGTTTACTTGGAATATTTTATGCATGTTCTTCTTTTAACCGGATGCAGCAGCAGATTCAGTGGCATCTATTCTCAGTTATTGTCCATTGGAATTGGCCTTGGACTCCATTCGTTCCGGGTTTTCAGGTTCAGAATAACATGCAGAAAAATGAAAGAGGAGAAACAGAACTGACGGACTCTGGCTTGCTAAGGTTTATTCTCCATTCTGCATCCAGGGGTAAAAAGCTTAGTAAACGAGACCCTTAGTCATTCACAAGGAAAGCAAAGAGAGTGAGGAGGAGCGCACAGGTTAAAGATGGCTGACATCCAAAGTCTGGGAATTATTGAATTAATAGAATCCTTTTATTGTACAGCAGTACAGTGTAGAGCAATTCTTTAACAAAAGTCAGTCCTCCCACAGATTTTTTAACTGTGCCCACCTCACTCTCTATGACTTACAATTCTGTGCATGAGGTTGATTCCTTCCACTTCCCTTCTGGAGGTTCACTGACAAGGAAGGGCCAATTGAGAGTCCACTCACTCAGCACCCCTCTCACTCACCTCGTCCATACCTACACAAACACCCATTCCACTCTGTCACTCCACCTGTCACTCCACTTGCTGACTCCTCCATGCTCTCACCTACCCACGTACACACCCAGCTACTGACACCCATCCCTTCACCCCACGCCCTTATTTACTCATCTGCTCCCTCACTTACCTACCCACATGCCCATACCTGTCCAGGCCCCTCCATTCCTCTCCTTCAAGCCTCCCTCAAAAGAGCTGCCAAAGTTTTCTCAGGAAGAAAAATCAAACATGAAAAACTGATCCAGAATTCCCTTATAGGGAACATAAAACATAAGCACTAAGAACTAAGAACTTGATTTCAATAGTTTGTAAGGAAAGAGAAGGGAAGTTATAGGATTAAAATTAGCTTCAAGGACAAAAAGGCTTTATCCCCATACTCTAGGTATGGAGATAATTTAACTTTTGTGATTAAGGATATCTATCTATCTATCTTTAAAAGGCTTGTGCCAATCATGCTGTCATGTCTGTGGCCGCCATATGGCGCCCTGAACAGTGGAAGGCGCATTGTGCAAAGACATTATCCTCTGACTGCAAGGTCCTGTCTCTCAGGTACCCACACAGACACACAGGCTCTCTCACACACACAGGCTCATCCTTTAATTTGTTAAATCATTAAAATAATATCTTTTCCACTTTTATTTGGTTGTGAAAATGTACATCAGTTGTGAACCAGACAACTCAAGCAACACCGGGTACGTTTTGCTAACATGCTCTGTCTGCAAAGCCCTGTCTCTCAGGCTCTCATGCACAGGCACAGGCAGGCACAGGCAGGCACACACACATAGTCATACACACAGGCAAACACAAACACACACACATATAACCACACACATACCCACACACAGGTATATATACATACATACACACAGGCTCCCACATACATGTCCGTTTGCTTTTCTACATGTGGCTTTTAGAGGCATTCTCGCTGTTTTGAGTGCCCTTCCACATATGCTTTGTGCTTTAATCTGTGAATTGGAGACTTAAAGCAGTCTTCTGTTAATTTTTTTTTATTATTGTTATTATTTTATTGTTTTTAGTGTTAAAAGTAAATATTTTTATCATTAGAAGCAATTATGATACATAATATCCATACTGTATTTGATTTAAAGAAGGAAGGAACAACATTTTCTCTTCTCTGTAGTGCAACTAGATAAAAGCTACCACAAGGGGAAGGTGTCTATTCATGAGACAGGCAAGGTGTTCAATGGATATCCAAGTGAGTATCCCACTAATGGTATGTTGCAATTTTTTAGGATTTATTTTTATCTTTTATTGTTTTATCTTAATTATATTTCCTTATTTTTTATTTTTATTTTACATCTCTCTCTCTTTCTGTATATATATATATATTTTTTTTTATATATATATATATATTACATTTTAGATATATATTATATTTTCAGGTGATTTTGTGTAGGAGTTACAAATCTAAATACAACATACTATGGTGCCCCACATTAAGTGCACTTAGCGTGAGAAAAACCTATTGACAATTCAATGGCATATATTATAACAATTTTCAAAAGCCCACTTACTTGGGTAAAGTGCATTTACACATGTGTACTTGAAATCACTAGTTTGCTGTTCCCTCCGCCAGTTCACCTTGTCCTTCCCCAGTTCATTGAGTCTCTCTAGTACTTCACCCTGAATCCACAGTTCACCCAGACCTCCCACCCAACAAAAACAGATGAGTCTGATATCAATTGCATTAGATAATCAGCAGGTGTAAAATTACATGAATGAGTTGCCTAATGTATTCATGTAACTCTCTTATAAAATAGAAATTTTTGTAGCTACTTCTTGGCCCCTAACTGCCACTTTTCTGCATAGGTAAATGCATTCACAAAACCCAAAATATGCGTGTACTTTTGATGTTTGTAAAGCAGCATGTATGAGTACAATCTGCTTACACATGTATATTCTAATTTTAACTGTGGAATTCTTTTGAAAATTATCTCCATTGGATGCCAGTTTCTGCCTAGCACCAGAAACCTGTGGTAATACCATGGGATGGTGATTTTAAAATGGCCGCACAAGCGTACATGTACACACATATGGAAACTTGCACGAATGGATGCGCATATGATATAAAATAGAATGTACATGCATACATGTGTATGCAATTTTGTCTAGATGTGCGCTTGTGCAAGCAAAAGCTGTCTCTACTGCGTAAGTGGGGGGATTTTATTAGATACACGCATCGACGCAACTACCAGTTTCCCCAGTCCATTCCCTGTTCACCAAGGTAAAGGCTCCCACCTTCCTAACCCCCCCCCCCCCCCCCCCCCCCCCCCCAGTTAACCTTCTTCCCTTTTACCCTATTAGCCTCGACCCTTCAAATCCCACTGACTAGCCCTGATTTTTTATTTTAAAACTTACATGCCATCCATAGCAGAAGTAAACTTACATGATAGGGGACCCCTGCGTGTACATTACAAGTGACCTTCCTGTAACGCCCATATCCCGCCCATGCCCTGCCTTCACCCCTCTCTTTTAACTTTTCGATTTGTGCACATACCAGGAGATATGCGTGTACTCGGGCACTTCTTAAAATCCACGTGGTGCATGCTGGCCTGAGACTCTTCCCTTCCCGATACGCACGCCTCACTCTCTACACACAAACACACTCACACACACACACACACAAATCAACAATTTATGGGCAGTGTATGGATACAGAGAGCCTCTGGAGGTGGAGTGAATATGGGAACTTCCAGGCTCGTATAGTCTTATGAGACATATTTTTGTGCTGACCCAGAATTATAAGTCACACCGCAACCCAGAGAGCAAACTCAAATGAATAATTATGGATAATTGGTAAATTGCTGACCTATTTCTCCTTCTGTCTTGCTTGTCTCCCTTCCTTTTCTATTCTTCTAATTATTATTCTTTTCTTCTGTTCTTCATCTGTCAGGTCACTTCCCTTCTATTGTTTTTCCTCTCTCTTTATCTTACTTTTCCTCTTTCAGTTACTGTTTTGCTCTCTTTTGCTCCTTTTCTCCTATTCTGTCAGTTTCCTAAACTCTCATTCCCCTTATGGCTCACTTTCACTTCCCTCTATTCTCCCTTTTTCTATCCTTGTTCTCTTCCCTGTTTTCTCTCGCTCCTGCTCTTTCCCTCCCTGTTTTTCTCCTTCCCCTTGTATTTCCCCTCTTTCTTTCCGCCTGCCCTGTTCTCTCTCTTTCCTTCTCACTTTCTTCCCCTTCTGTTTCTTCCTTTATCTCTTCCATCTGTTCTTTCTCTGTCCCTTCCTGTCCTCTCTCTTTTCCCTCCCCTTCTCACTCATCCCCCCACCTCTTCTTGTTTTCAGTTCTTTTCTCTGCCCTCATTTAATTACAGCCTGGCACATGAAGCAATTATAGTACAGTTTTACCCATTCTGCTGTGTACAGCTTAATTTATTCCCAATCACCGAAAGTCACAAAAGCATTTTAATAACCCATAATCATAGCTCACAACCCCCCATCTCAGCAGTGATGGTAGCCTCCTCAGGACCCAAAAACAGCAACAGCAAAATATAATTGCAAGTCATATTTCCCTATTAAAGGGGAAGCAAATTCACATAGTTTTCAAGGATTAAGCACCATGCTCTTGGCTTACCTGGAATTTGCTTTTATCGCACTCTTCTGTATTTCATTTGCTAGTATCTGGCCAATAAAAGTGTGTTTGGAGTTATTTCCTCTAACCAGTTCTGCAGCAGTGTAAAAAAAAAAAAAATCTTTCCCGATTCCAAATCCAGCGATCAGCTCAGAATTGCTGGGCTCGCACTTTTCTCTAGTGTTTAGCTATATCGTTATATTCACTAATATCATTTTCCTCTAGAATTTATTTAGTGTTGTGGCCAAAATGACTTCTGCTGGCAAAATCTTCCAGAATTTTACCTCTCCCAGTAAAAACTCCCCTTATTGAGGGTGGCGTTATTTACTTTTTCTTAATTTTAGGGGACGCCTCTTGTTATGTTTATAGCTGTTCAGTAAATAGAGTGCCTATGAAATCTCTGTAGGGTACTTTGATATGTTTCCATAGTGTAATTAGATTTCCTCTTAAATATCTTTTTCCTAATGGAAATAGCCCCAGTTTGCACAGTCTTACCTCATGCGTATGTCCCTATATCCCCTTTGTTAATGTAGTGGCAGTTATTTGTACCTTTTCTAACATTTGTACCACTCTAGCATATGTGTACAGGGGTAAGCGGTTAGAACAGGATGGAGCGGAGGATTTATGGAGTTTTGTTTCTCTTGGGTGTTAATGGTAGGATCTGTCATGTTGTATCTATAGGATGGTGTGCAGAAACCACTCACCATCCAGAATGTGTTTGTATTGATTGGTAAAAATGAATTAAAAAAAAATTAACCTAACTATGTACACCCTAGAGAAAAGGTGAGATAGGGGAGATATGATAGAGACATTTAAATTTCTCAAAGATTTCCATGCACAGGAGAAGGCTCTAGAATTAAGTGGTCATAGGATGAGCTAGAAAGGGGCAGACACAGGGGTAATCTTAGGAAATATATTTTTACAGAGAAGGAACATGGAACAGCCTCCCAGTGAAAGTGATAGAGACAAAGACAGTATCTGAATTCAAGAAAACATATGATAAATACAATAGATCTATAAGGAAGAGATGGGAATTATAAAGCTAAATTAGGCCTAGCTTCATCATTTTTCTATAAATATAGCAAAAATAGCGCCCACAATAAAAAAAAAAAAAAAAGAGGGTGTAGTTAGGGTAATTTTCCTGGAGAGCACCTCTGTAGAGGCTCACTAAAAAGTTAACTAATTATACCACTGTAAGAGGGGGCACTAGTAATTCGGAGTGAGGTTTGGGGAGTGAGTTGGGTTTTAGGGGGCAGTTTAGCATGCACAGTCATACATACGAACCTCACAGTTACCATCAGTGAAGATTCGATGTGATTTGGAGGGATGAAAGGTTGCCAGGTTCTTGTGGCCTGGTTTTGGCCTCTGTTGGAAACAGGATGCTGGGCTTGATGGACCCTTGGTCTGACCCAGCATGGCCATTTCTTATGTTTCATATGTTCTTATGTTCTTAAGAAGAGTAGATTTGTTCCATGATCTCTCTACCTAGCTTGATTGCAGCTAGGTAGAGAGTGTGTCAAGCAAGGTAGAGAGAACATGATACAAATCGCCTATATGTTTCTATATTTCTATGTATACACACTGCTTCACTTATCTGCAAATTTATCTGATAAAAGCATAGAAACAGAGAACATGATAACAGATAGTCCATATAGTCCATCCAGTCTGCCCATCTATATCTCCTGCTCAGCTTTATAGTCCCTTCCTAACCTTCAGAGATCCTCAGTGCTAGAGCCATGTTTTCTTGAATTCTGATATGGTCCTCTACCACCTTCACATGAAGACTGTTCCATATATTTACCAAATTTTCTGTAAATAAATATTTCCTTAGATTACTCCTTTCAATGCCATCCCATGACCCCTCATTCCAAATCTTCCTTTCTGTTGAAAGTGTCCAGCTTCCTGTGCATTTATTCCTTGGAGGTATTTAAAGGTCTTTGCCATATCTCCTCATATCTCCCCTTTCTTTGCTTTCCCTTAGTTTAGACATGTTTAGATCTTTACATCTTTACATCTCTCATATGCTTTATGATAAAGTGGCTGCTCTTGATACTTTTTGGTTAATATACATTTGAAGGTGTCGTGTTTAGAAATGAGGTCCAGGGATTTATACAGAAGTATTATCACCTCCTTTTCCTACTGGTTATTCCTCTCCCTGGGCAGCCAAACATCCTCCTGGTTTTTGCCTTGTCTACCCTAGATCCCACTCTTGTACTACTGACCTTGGTTTTGCAACCCAAATGCATAACCTTACATTTTATAGTTTTAAATTTTAGCTGTCAAATTCTAAAACATTCCTGAAACTTCACTAGATCCCTCCTCAAATTTTCCACACTTTCCAAGATGTCTACCATGTCGTAGATTTTAGAATCATCTGCAAAAAGGCATACTTTTCCTGATAGCCCTTCTGCAAAATTGCTGACAAAAATGTTGACGAGAACTGGATCAAGGCCCAATCCTTGTGGCACACCATTGGTAGCCCCCTTTCCTTGGAGAAAACTCCATTTACCACTACTTTTTGTTACCTCCCACTCAACCAGTTTCTAATCTAGTCAGTCACTTTAGGGCCCATATCTAGGGTGCTGAGTTTGTTTATAAGTCGCCCATATAGCCCCATCAGTGTGTCAAAGGCCTTGCTGAAATCCATGACATTTAGCACTCTTCCCTGACCTTTGGTCACCTGGTCAAAGACATTGCTTAGATTAGGTGGCAAGACATACCTCTGGTGAAATCATGCTGCCTTGGATCCATTGGATTTCAGAAACTGCTCTTTCCTCCATTTTGGTACTGATTCCATTAATTTACTCACCACTGAGGTCAGATTAACCAAGTTTATATCCAGTTTTGTGAAGAGAAAACACATCTGTCTGTCTCCAATCCTTTGAAAACACTCCCAACATTAAGGAAGTGTTAAAAAGGTCAGATAATGGAGCTGCCAGAAGTACCCTAAATTCCCTTATGCTCATGCATATTTATTAAGAATATTCTGAAATCTGGAGATTGTTTATCCCTGCTATGGTTTTTGTTTTAAAATTAGTAGCAGTACTTTAAACCAAACAGTTTTCGTTCAACAATGGCTCCCATCTGCATCATTAATTTTCCGTTAAGGTGAAATGGCTTCAGGATTAGAGGTGAGAGCCAGGTTGACTGGCCAGCTCTCTCACCACATCAGCAGTGACTTGACCCTTTTTTTTGAGAGTACAACATCAGCTGGAGAATAAGCAAGTCCACCAAAGCATTTCCAACCCTGCCAGACACAATTGTGTTGGAAGATGAGCCAGCTATTACATACACCTCAACCAGTTGCTAGAAGTAGTTCTAGCAACTTCAGCTGGTTGTGCCATACTAGTTGTGCCTCTCAATGAAGGAGATAGAAGGGACCTCTTCTTACTTTGGCAAGATTTACAGACTGTCATGCCAATAAAGTTTATTGAATCTGCATCTGACTGGGACAGTAAATTCCAGCACTTTTGCTTTGTACTGTAGACCTGCAGCATTCAGGTGCTGAGTAAACCATGGCACACATCCAACTGGAGGAAGCACAGTGGTAAAGAAAACAATCACGCCATACGCATCTCGCTGAGCACTGAAAAGGACAGAGGGCAGAATGAGACGGAGTGACAGGACAGGAAAGCAGAGGTAGATAGGCCTGACCTGTCCCCAGAAGAATGCTATAATATCTTGAAAGGAAAGTGAAAAATGGCTCAGCAATTAATCTTAATGAGGAACAGAAAATGGATTTAGATTGCTGAGAGAAAATTGATATTGATGCTGCTGCAAGCAAAAGATCCACAAACACTAATATTCCTTCGAATCAATAGGAAACACTTATGTGTAATCTGGTTCTTATATGCAACAAGCAGACAGCCAGTATAAAAAGAAGATAGCAACAGGGTAGCAAGTTGGACTAAACTAGTGGTACCTCAGACTTTTAAAAAATTAAAAACAAACTAAATTTTAGTGAAGTTCAGGGCCCCCACTGGTATGCAGAAAAGGAACAGCACAATCAGGGGCTCTACAAGCTGTGAAGGTAATTCAGTTTCCAGGTCCATTCAGTCCTTGGCCCCTCTGCTGAATGTGTCAAAATATCTAACACTCAGGATAATGGTAGCCTGAACGGAGTGGCTGTTGCTATTACCCTTAACAGACGTCTTGCTGGCAGACTAGGTGGACCATTTTGGTCTTCATCTGCTTTCATTCACTATGTTGCTATGGTTTTAGCCAGGTGAACCACTGCTGGGCTGAGACCAACTCATTTCAGGTAGGATAATGAATGACTTCCAAAAATAATTGTTTGTGGCCACCCTGTATCCAGGTTGGAGGTCTAGAGGTGTCACTCTACAGAGCTACCCACACACTCATTTCTAAACAGTAAAAGCAGAATGCCAGCATCTGCAGTTCTCAGATTGGAGGCTGATATTGACCTCAGAATGAGATACCACTCAACATTCCTGTAAGCACCTACTTCGATCAGAAAGCGCATTCAAAATCTGAATGAATTTTCAAAAGACAGTTTACACCTCTAAAATCTGGTAATCTTCAATAAATTAATTTTAAAAAGCCCATTTCTTTCCGGAAATGGTAGTTGTGATTAATATGTTTGAATATGCAGATTGTTGTATCCCCCTCCATGAAAGAGAGCATCTCCTAATGAGGAACTTTTGCCATTGCCCAATTCTTTATATTTTCATTTTTCTGACCAATTTCACAATTGATGATACCATGCAATCAAGGTCTCTAGTTCCAAGCTGTGAGGAGAGCCTCCTCTGAGACTGAAACCCTTTATAATGTATAATTTACCAACAGGGGTCTCCCATCTTGCATGTGACTGTCAATTAAACAACTACCTCTACCATTTATTTAATTTTATTTAATTTTGAATGCATGTATTCAATATTTAATCAATGCATTACTCACCATAATTGCCAAGACATTCTAAGTGGGATACATCAGTAAAACATCAAAATGCATCAATAGTACAGCAAAGACAATTGTGTGTTCTGAGACTGCACCAATGAATATTGCCACCAACCCATACATCAGGAACTATTAAACCAGCACTTTATCAGACTCAACACTCAAACTGTTTAAGCTAATGTAACCCCCCTTTCTTTATAGTCCTCTCTGAAACAGATAAGTAGCCTCCATCGAGTACTGTAGAGTTCTGTCAAGATTGACAGGCCTTGAACCAGTGACCCTAAAAGGCAGAGGCCAGAAAACTGCAGAGGATCAATGGGCAATAAAGAAGAAGCAAAAGACCAGGGAACATTTACCCTCCAGTTGCTAGATAGTTAGCCACCCTCTGAAGATCCCATTAGTTCAGCACAGGACACACCTTGATTATTGAGAGTATACAAGAAGAGTAACTGAGGGGCACCCTTGCTTCCTGGGATATGTTTTCTGGAACCTCTGTTAATCTGGCCTTGTACCTGCACCACATTCAGCTCTGCAGTTCAGCAGTGTTCCTGTTCCAATACTCTCTCTTAGGTGCCTGATTCTGACCCTGCTCCAGTGTTAGAGCTGCATGCCAAGATGCTCCCCAAGCTAGGTGTGGTTTTACAGGTCTTGGTTCAACCCTCATCTGGCCATGAACCCTATTCAGGTACACCGCCTCCTAATGTGATGGGGTGTCCATTTCTGCCCCTAACTAGCAGTGGTTGCCAGCAGTATGAGTCACAGGTCCTTATCTAGACCCTGCTCCATTTGTGAGGTCAATTTAATGAGGTGTGCTAATATAGTGCACAAGTCTCCATTGGGAGAGGTTTGAGTGTTAACAAAACTCCTGTGCCAATGTGGCACATGGGGAGTCAAGGATCAGCAGAGAGCTGAAGGGATGGATGTCTTGCCTTGAGGAGGACTTTGGTGGGCCTTATCTTTCTGCGGGGAAGGTCTGGGAAGAAGAGAAGCAGTAGAATTTCAGGATTTCAGGAGAGGGAATTTCTGGAATTCTAGAGTTGGAAGAAGTGTTCCTGAGAAAGTATCAGAATATGAGGTCACAAAAGAGAGAAGGGAATTCTGCAGAGTCATTGCTGAACATACAAGGAAGCCTCAGTGTTGGCTGATCAAGCAAGTCATCCAGAAGATCACCTAAGAGAAGAAAGGAATTGAGAGGATCTACAGTCCCAAAAGATACTGGGAGCGCCCAGGGAGGAAGGCATGCTAAGAGCCTACCTTTCTGGGGAAGTGTGTGAGAAATACCTCACCTATCCCATGGGTTCTTGAATCCTAAATTATTACTCTGCATTTTGTAGCATTAAAGCTTAGCTGCCAGTCTCTAGACCATTCCTTGAGCTTTCTAGATCCCTCTTCATGTTTTCCACACCTTCCTGGCTGTCCACCCTGTTGCATATTTTGGTATCATCAGCAAAAAGGCAAACGTTTCACAACAAACCTTTCAACATGTCACTCACAAAAATGTTGAAAAGAACTGATCCCAGGACTGATCCCTGAGACACACCACTAGTAATGACCCCCTCCTCATAAGAAACCTCTGAGGCCAGCTTCAAACACCAGATCCTTGGCCAGGTCCTGATGCCATGGCCTCGACTTAGGCCCAGGCCAAATGCCAAGCCTTGGCTAGAGACTGGCGACCAGGCCGCGGAGCTCCTCTTTGGGCTTCTGTCTTCTTAAAACAACGTCTTCCATTTGAGGACATGCGGAGTAACTTCCTCCAGCTTTACATCAAAATAGCACCCTAAGATGAAGAGCGAGGCACAGAGTGAAGTACCTCCAGTGCATCCTCAAGCAGAGAACATCATTCCAAGAAGACAGAAGACCGAAGAGGACCTCCACTGCCTGGTCTTTGGACTCTGGGCCTGGGCTTGGCCTTGACCCTAGGCCAAGGCTGAGACCCTCGTGACAAGACCTGGCCTCCAGCTGAGCCTGAATTTGGGCCTGGACCTAGGCTAAGACCCCAGTGTCAAGACCCAGCCTCTGGGCCTTGCCTAGGCTATTAAAGTTATTAAAACCAAAGGCTACACAAAGAAACACTGGAAGCACCAGGATATCATCAAAATATGATCCTGGTGTAGAAGAGGATTTTTAGAGATACTGGGTGGGTGGAGGGTTGGGGCAGTTCATCAAATGATTGTGACTGCCAGGAAGTAGGGAAGGGAGGAGCCCGGCCATACCCTCCCAGTTTTTTTTCTTTTCACACTTGGAGAGGGTTGGAGGCCAGAGTGGGGCATTGTTCAACAAACCTATTTTTTCATTGAATGAGGGAATCAGCTTCAGGCTGCTAGGCCCACACACACCAGTTGTTTTTTAAGCTTTATCACCTCTTAACTGGCTATAGCTCTTGAATATAGCCAGTTAAGGCTAAAGTTATTCAGTCACATGAGGGCGAATAACTTTAAACCTAACCAGTGATATATAAAAGATAACTAGTTAAATTTGAAGTTGGCTAGCTAATGTTAGCCAGAAAACTTTATTTGGGAATATTCAGGGGGTTGTTTATCCTGTCGAATATCCAGGATAACTTATTCAGCTAACATTAGCAGGATACGTTATCCAGTCAAGGTTTTTTTGAATACTGTCCTCAAGAAGTCTAAAGAATAAGATGGGAGAGTCAGATGTAAGAGTATATGGCACTAGATGAAGGTATTAATATAAAAGGAATCTCAGAGTCCTGGTGGAACAAGGACAACCAATGCATATGATGACAACATAATAAATACAAAATATTATATTGAAATGAGAAAACAGACAGACATTGTGGTGATATGGCACTTATGGGCCTGATTTTATATGCATAAAACACGGCTTTTTGAGTGTAAGTAGGCTTTATGAATATCGGCTTGAGGATTGTGCATGTGAAAGTATGCATTAAAATGATTTCATGCGCACTTTTATGCATGATGGAAGAGGCATTCGGGGGGGCAGAGTTGGGATATAATTTCAGTTTTGAACATTATCGCATAAATGAACACATATATAGATATGAATTTGTGTGTGTGCATATGCCACGCAAAGTTCTACATACATCTGCTAATTTTTCATAGCAAACTTACACGTGCAAGTCTGCTTTGAAAATTCAGGCTGAAGTACGCATGTACTTTCTACACATAGACTGCAGCCTATGCGCGCAGTCATAAAATTATCCTCCTAAGGTTAAGGATTGCATAGAGTCAAGCAGGATATAAATTCTACAAGTAACTAATTGTGCTCTGGAATCTCTATGAATAGAAATTCCATGCACAAGGAGGAGTATAGCAGTAGGGATCCTCTACTACCCACCCAACCAAGATGGTGAAACAGATTAAGAAATGCTACAAGAGATTAGACATGCTACTAAGCACGTCAGGGGGGGTTAAATGACTGCTTCATGGAGCAGCTAGTTCTACAATCAATAAAATGTCTTCATCTAGAAACTGAACCTTTGACGGCACCTGTTAGAATGTACTATAGTACACTTTTACCTACATTAAATATGTGCCTACATGTAAACCGTTGCGATGGTATATAACTTAGCGACGGTATAGAAAAGATTTTAAATAAAAATAAAAAATAAATCTAGAGCCATACCTTCTAACTCTCCCATCTTATTTTTTAGACTTCTGGTATTTGCATACAGATACTTAAATGTATTATCTTTAATTGGAGAAAATATTTTATTTCACTTATGGCATAATTAAACTCAGTTTAAAAAAGGGTTGGATAAGTTCCTGAAGGAAAAATCCATGAACAGTTATTAGCCATGTGGACTCGGGGAAATCCACCACTTATTTCTGGAAGTGAGTGGCAAGGAATTAGATATACTTTTTGGATCTGCTGGATACTTTCTAATGATCTGGATTGGACACTGTTGGAGACAGGATTCTAGGTTCACTGGACCTTTGGTCTGACCCAACATGGCACTTCTTATATATAGATTTTGGACAAATGACCCATCCTGTAAAAGATGGATCCTATCACTCACAAACAATCAATACACATGGAACTTCCCATTACTGGAGAAGACTTAAATAGTCTTACATTAAGATGCTGCTCTCCTGGTGTAACATTCACTGCACCCTTTAGAAAGCTAATGAATTTATTCTTTGTTATATAATTTTGGGTTTGGTGTATTCTAGAAGCTACATTTCCAGTTTTATCCAGCATCCTTCTGGCCCACTGAAAGCCAGAGAACAGTTTACAACATGGAATCCCAATGAAAGCCCTGCAGATTATATTCAGGTTGATTTTAAAAGCGTTGTTCATGCAAAAATGCCCACATACATGTGTATGTGGACCACATGCGAGCAACGCAGATTTTAAAAAGCTGCAACATATGCGCCTATGTATCCCTTATGCACGTAAGGAATAAGGGGGTGGGGAAGGAGCAGGGAACAGGAGGGGCATGGGTGTTCCAGGGCGGGGCCAAGACTTACTTATTTTAAAACCAAAAACCACAGGATGTGTACCCTAGATATCCGCGTAACTCTACTGCTGCTCCTGGTGAGGAGCAAGTCTAAGATCTTGAGTTTTAGGGCTTATAGAATAGGGTAAGGAGTCCGGATCAACTGGGGGGCGTGCAGGATGAAGAACTAGAGAGGTCCGAGAGACCTTGTTATTAACTGGACAAACTGGTGGACTAATTGCATAACTGGGAATATGCGTCGCGTAAGTATGTTTTGAAATTCGCTGACATATGTGCATAAAAGCTGACAAAGTCCTATGGAAGACACATGTGTGCTAGCTGTGCTCAATAACCTCTTAAAATTAGGAGCATACTTACACGCGGTAGGTGCATTTTAAAACAAACACGAGCAAATGCGCATACAAGTAAAACTTCCAGCATATCCTCGCTTGCGCACCAATATGTGTGCGTATGGGTGTACCTGTGTTCGTTTTAAAATCGAGCACAGTGTGAATTATACACATGCACACACATTTTAAACCCAGCCGATCACAGTTTCAGAGGTGAGAAGAGAGCTCATGGCACTGGGCTTGCAGAGCAGAGAACAGCTCACCATTTGTCACCAGAAGCACACACTTGACAGATTAAACATTTGAAAATCAATAAGTGGCGCTGCAATAGGCTTTATCATCATTCCCCAACCATGTCCAGCAGCAACAGCTAAATGGTGACACTAATCATCATGGGTAATTGCAGAGTGCATGTTACTTCTCACACTCTCCTTCTCTACGTCTCCTTATTATTGCTTTTCTTTTTTCTTTCCCACTTCTACTTTCCTGTTTTTCTCTTTCCCAATGTAGCGGGACCCCTGTTTGGGCAAAATGCTGCATCCGGGGAGCCACGTTTTCCAGTTCTCATGCAGCGTGGGGAGGGAGCATAAATTTCTTGGGCCCCCTGGCGCGATCGGATAAATCCAGTTCCTAAATACCTCTGGGAAAGGGAGCTGTGGGAAGAGACAGAAAAATGCCAGAAAAGTATAGTGCAAAAACAATTCCAGTAGCCACACCACCCACTGTCCATTCACCACCAAGAAAGGAAAAGAAATGAAAGGGAAAAAAATGTCTTGAGTCCAGCAGGTGTTCAAAGAAAAATTTACTTCCATTTGAGAATAAGATTCCACGCCAGGATTGTAATGATAAGAAACAACATCAAGAAAATAAGTATCAAAGCCCACAGTTTCCTTGTCCATTTTTCTTCCCCTTGTTGTTCTCCTCCCTGCTTCACCAGCTTCCATCTCCTTCTCCCTGAAGAGTCAGGTAGCTTGACTGGATTCCAGCATAAACCAGGAGAAGATGACAGAAATCCCCAAGTTCAAAAACAGTCTTCTGAATCCAAATAAAATCCTATTGGAATGTCAACAATCTCAAACTTCTCGCCACCCATGCCTTTAACTGGTAGCTAGGGCAAAAAGATCAATGTCCCAAGTCCCTTCTGGATATCGGGGGTCACCCTTCCTCCCAGACTGGTCAAAATCCAAAACACTGCTTAGAAACTTGATCAGTCCACCTGGTGGATGGCAGAGACCAACAGCAACAGCTCCTCACCCCCTTGATCTCTTGGGGAGAGGCAATGACCTAGATCACATGTCTTGAGGGAACTTTATAGTCTTCTCAAGCCTTCCCACAAAAAAAGTGAGGTTGCATCCAGGGGAGGATTTCAAGAAGACAAAAACCCACTCCTACTGCCCATGATGAAAAATTTAAGGGGAAAATCTGTAGTGACGAGCAAAGCCGGGTCACACCTAGTTCACCATCTTTCTCGCACTCATCACCGTAACATCACCCATGTTCCCTTCTCATTTTTCCTTTTTTTCTCTTTCCTTACAGGTTCCCTTCATAGTGCAGGGCTTGATGGTCCCCATTAATCCCATACTGTGACAAACCCCTAGGAGTGCATGCTTAACCATTTTTTCTTGATCTGGTCCTTAGGGCCTATCTTGCTAGTTGGATTTTCAGGATATTCACAATGAATATGTTCATTTATGTCTCCATATAAGAACATAAGAACATAAGGACATGCCATACTGGGTCAGACCAAGGGTGCATCAAGCTCAGCATCCTGTTTCCAACAGTGACCAATCCAGGCCATAAGAACCTGGCAAGTACCCAAAAGCTAAGTCTATTCCATGTTACTGTTGCTAGTAATAGCAGTGACTATTTTCCAAGTCAACTTAATTAATAGCAGGTAATGGACTTCTCCTCCAAGAACTTATCCAATCCTTTTTTAAACCCAGCTACACTAACTGCACTAACCACATCCTCTGGCAACAAATTCCAGAGTTTAATTGTGCGTTGAATGAAAAAGAACTTTCTCCAATTAGTTTTAAATGTGCCACATGTTAACTTCATGGAGTGCCCCCTAGTCACCTCTATCATATCCCCCCTCAGCCGTCTCTTCTCCAAGCTGAAAAGTCCTAACCTCTTTAGTCTTTCCTCATAGGGGAGCTGTTCCATTCCCTTTATCATTTTGGTCGCCCTTCTCTGTACCTTCTCCATCGCATCTACATCTTTTTTGAGATGCAGCGACCAGAATTGTATACAGTATTCAAGGTGCGGTCTCACCATGGAGCGATACAGAGGCATATGATGGGAAAAAACAAGTCATGCAGCAAATTTAAAACAAAAGGCAGTATTTGTTCACACTGTGCTTAATCAACCTGTGGGATTCACTGCATGGGAGGTTGTGAAGATAAATAGATTAACTGGGTTCACAAAAAGAACAGACAGGCTTATGGAGGATTGATCATTCACATGTTATTGGACACAACAATCAGGTTTGCCAGTTCATTGTTAGTGCACCATGATTGCTGGAAACTAGAAGGGTATTAGAGAGGCTAGACCTCTCTGTACATATCCTAGACCCTTCCTCTCGCACCATCTACTTGACGCTAACTTGACAGTCTGGCAGTTCTTTTTTTTTTTTTAATTAATATAAATATGAATTACATTTCCATTCTTAACACAGTAAAAATGTCAAAATAGGAAAATAACACAAATATCCTTAATACAAGTAAAGTAACTTTTCCTGTTATAACAAAGCACTGAGCTCACATCTACCATTTTTTAATACAACCCTCTAACTGTGATGTGAGTGTCACAACACAAAAACACAAGACATTCTTCCACACTCATACCAGTTCAGAACTCCTATTCTACCCATTTGGGAACAAATTCCAATGATCTTAAATGGGTCTTCTTTTGTATAATCTTTGCACAGGAACCGATGCATAAATAAGGTATCCAAATGTTCAATATGCATTCAATCAGTCATAAGATTAGTCCAATAAGAAAAAGGGGATCTGACTGCAGTCAAAATGTAAACATAGACAAAAAAGCCATCGATAATGCCACATATACAAATTTCATAAAACTCTTAAGTAATGCCCATTTGAATTTAGAATAAAGTAATAAGAAATAACCATCAAAAGTAGGCCAAACGTATGTTATCGATTCAATGGTGGACAAAACCTCCCAAAAAGAAAAAATCTTGTGACACAAAATTTTATAGATAAAAGAACCTCTCTCTATTTTAGATTTATTATATACAATAAATCAGATTCAGTTATATCAAACCTATAAACCTTAACATTATCCATATAACTATGTTGCAACATTTTAAAATACATTTCTTGTTATTTGGAATCCAACGATAGCTTTCTACAGTGATCAAAACAGTGCTGAACATCTGAAAGGATAACTTCCAACCCAAGGGACTGAGACCAATATTGTGCCAAGTCCGATAAGATCGCAGGTTTAAAAATATGTAAACTAAACTTGGACCAACAAGCTAATTTATTCCTCTTTTCTCCCAGAGTGAAATGTATATCTGGAATATTAAGTACCCCATATTTTTTAGGTCTCATCAGTTACGAGCCCTCTTTCCTCTCCATAGGAAACTCACAAGCATGGCTTTGATAAGGGTTAAATCTTTACTAGGAATCCAGCAGGGAACCATCTGGAATTGATAAAGAAATTTAGGAAAGAGCACCATTTTAAATAAGGCACCTCCCCAGTAGAGATGGAGGCAATGCCAACCATGCTTTTATCTGAGATTGAATATCCAGCAATAGGGCATGTATATTTAATTGATCTAATAAGGTTTTATCCCTGGGGACCCAAATTCCCAAATATTTAATTTTGTTATCCACCCAGCTAAATGGAAATCTCCTTGCTAGGTCAGATGCGAATCCTCCTGAAAGGGTATCGCTTCTGATTTAGTAAAAATAATCTTTAAACCTGCAAAATTGCCGAAAGCTATAAATAACTCTAACACATGGTATAAGGAGACCCGTGGATTACCCAGGAAAAATAACATATCAACCGTTAAAAATCAAATACAGCATTGTAAAGGACTAATATGAAGTCCGTGTATAATAGGAGATTCTTTGATTTTAATAGCCAAAGGCTCTACCTTCAGCAAATATAAAGGAAAATTAACAGAAATAAAATTATTAATTCTGATCCTTGCTTGTGGGGAAGAAAATAAGAACCACAGGGATGACAATAAAGGACCATTTATTCCATATTGTCCCAAAACCCAAAACATACAGTCTCATTGTACCTTGTCAAAGGCTTTTCTGCATCTAGACATACTACCATCCTTTCATCATTACTAAAGTACAGAGTTCAGGGTGAAGGATTAGGAAGGCCTTGATGACCTGGAAATGAACTGGATGGAGGTATCGGCAAACTGATGATTTCGGTTATGCACGCATGTTTTAAAATATATCAGCTTCTGCGTCAAAATCAGAGATTTGCGCGAGCACATTATATTTTTTTGTGCATACAATATGCACACATATGTTTATCAAATAGGTAGGAAAAGCACATGCTTTCGTTGCATTGCAGATATTCACGCATAACCAAACATACATGTGTATGTTGGGGGTAGACATATGCCTTATAATCTGCATGAACCTGATACATACAGGTTATAAATACTGTAGTAAATCTCTGCACCGTCATATACACATGTTTGTGGGGCCATGTGGAGTTTTTTTTTAAAATTACCCTCTCAATTGGGTAGGATAATGTTTCATGTATTTTATCAGTTATTGGTAGGATTCATGAGTTTTCTGTTAAAGATTCCCTCTCGCCTTCAACTCTTTATTTATTTATTTATTTATTATCTAATGGCAGGAGTTCAGAAGGGTAGGAGGCAGGGGAAGGGAGAAAGGAGGGGGTGCTGAAGGTTAGGAGGGGGAAGGAGAGCAGCTTGTAAGTAACTTATGATAATTGCAGATCTGAATAGCTACAAAAACCAAAATCTCTCCTTGACATTTCCAGTTCTGAGCACCCACTGATTCCAGTGCTTTTGGTGATATTTAGATAAGGATTATCAAGTTTTTACTCTTTTTCTTTCTAACTGCCCATCTGGATTAACACTTTGAGAACTGCTTTCTGCCAGGACCATGGACACATAGGCAATTTTAGAATTTATTGGAAGAACTGGGACTTCAGAGGAGGGCAGGAAGGCAGATACTGCAGAGTACAATGGAAGAGAAAGGTTTACTATGGAATATTTTCCCCCTCCAACAGAACCTGTGAGCAAGGGATAATGTGTCATATCTAGGCCTGTAACAGACTAGGATCACAAGAGGCATTATACCTAAAGTTCTATAGATTCAAATTCAGGAAACTTTATTGACACAGCAATTTGTACATGTGTTGCCAAGAAATATATAGGGAAAAACAATCAAAGCCATTTCTGCAGGTATACTGCTGTTTTGCTCAGATAAATGTTTATTATTATTATTATTATTGCCCACCCTCTACATGGATAAAAGTACCCAGGTATGTCAGCAAAGTGTGTTTTTGGAGTCACTCCTGTAATGGGGTTTGGTCAACGGAGGTGCTTACATGGGTAATTTTAATTGATCAAAACTATCCGTGTATTTTGGCCTTGAAAATGTACCACCAGAAAAAGCAAGTGCAGATTTACACAGATACTTTTTCATATGGCAATAATCAAAGCAAAACCCTCCGCAAAGTTTTGCTTTCGTTATTCCAGCAAACTCTGCAGGTAAACTTTACCAATAAATGCAGGCAGTATGATTTATTACCTCCAAAGTGGTTAAAATAAAAGGAAAAAGAGAGAGGAAAAGTATGTAATAGTGATAGCAGAAAAATAAAATAAAAGGATTACAGATAGGTGCAGATGCACACTTATGAAGCAGTGGAAACTAACAGTGCAATCAGAGCGGAGTTACCCCTTCTCTTATGGAAACCACTTTTCTCCTGCTACTGTTTTGCTGCACATCACTACCATTAACTACTGGCTTCCCTGAACAAGGACAGGAATTCCCTAGAAGTCTTTGCACTTTGGAACTCAGCTACATGGGTCTGGCCACCTTGCCAATCTATTTCAAATGTGTTGATAGCTAACCTGATGACTCAGGTGCAGGGCTACATGCTGCTGCTATGTGGGGGAACCCAGGTACCAGAGCTGGTTCTGGCTCCTGGGGTCAGCAAGGAGTGGGGGACACTGAGGAGGTAACCTTCACGGACCCCAGCAGGGAGTCCCAGCTTATCGCGCAATGGCCAGTAGTTGGTTCCTGAAGGAAACTTCAGCCCCTGCCATGACTAAAATAGATGAGTGAGAGGAAAAGCAATACAAAAGAGGAAATCCCTCAGAGGTTCTCTGTGAAGCTCCAGTGCACAGTGGGCCAGTTTAGAACGGCTTGCAATTACAGTCCCAAAGAGTAGAAAGAAACTGCTGGGCGACGTGAGCGATTCTAAGCTGCCGTCTCCTTTGCTACCTTTCCTTCATCCACCCTCCTGTGCTGCCCCCTCCAGCAGCAGAGGCCCTCAGTCATGTTAGACCCCCGACTCTAACCATGTCAAGCAGTACATGTGAAGATGGCTTGGCTACAGATAAATTCACCATTTTACATACAACAACTGAATTTGCAAAAAATGATTTTCCAATGACGCAACTGTGAGCAAGAGACAGAAATTAAACTGCACAGGAAAAAAAAAACCCACACACATTAGAGCTTGTGTTTTTGGGACCAATATAGCAATATTATCTGTGATATGTAAATATATGTTGAATCAACTGAATGAAACATTTTCCCTAAAGACACAGTACGGGAGAAATCCCTAAGACATCTGTCTCAATAGCAAACACAGCTCTACGAGTTTATATTAATAGCTCTGCTATCCAAAATAATTCGCACTGTTATTTTTTTTATAATATATGTCACCAGTCACATAAGCAGCATGATACAGAAGACAAAGCAGACAGAATAAGTGAGGCACACCAAGTTGTACACAGGAACTATCTATAGAGAGGGCTTTCCCCCTAAAAGTATGAGATACATGAGGGCAGTGATATAAGCTGGATATGACTTGTGAGGGCTGTAGAGGGAGTCAGGAGTTGGATTCTACTAGAAAGCTTTACAGTGTTTCTGTTTTATTATCACCACACTTTACATTTAATATAGTATATACAACATTATGGAGGGAATTTTCAAAGAGTTACGTGCATCTGTATTCATGTAATCGCTATTTTCTAAAAGCCAAACATCTGCGCGTACTTGACGTTTCAATCGCACCTATACACATGTAAAAAGGGCGCGTTCCAGGCCAGGGCCAACAGTTACGCCTATAAATTGCAATTTTAAAAGACACTTAGGCGTGCGTACATTTGGCAACTTGCTCACATAATTTTACATCTGCTAATTATCTTGCCTAATTGATATCAGACTCATTTATTGTGTATTATTGACTGGATGGGAGGTCTGGGTAAACTGGGAGAGTTGAGTCTGAAGAGCCAGGAGAGTCTCGATGACTTGGAGGCAGACTGGGTGAACTGGTGGAGTAATTAATTAGTAAACTGGTAATTTCAGTCACACATTCATGTTTTAAAATATATCGGCTTACACGCGTAAATTGGGTTTATGCGAGTAGGTCCTCCTTTATTTTCTCACGTAAAATAGATGAATGTATATTTTTAAAGTAGGTAGGAAAAGTATGTGCGTTCGATGCATTGAAATTCTCGCTTCGAATGCATTGCATGTATTCACATGTAGCAGACACTCCAGTTCCAGTACCAATAAGCCCTGGGTATTTCCTATAGAGTTAGTGCAGCACAGGTTAGTGAAGGCAGGGAGGAGCCATTCAAATGAAGCCCCTCCCCTTTCAGGGTGCTGAAATGGTCAGCCCCTTTGAGAGATTTTGTAGCAGCTCTCTCCATAAAGGGGCTCTGGCAGCAGTTTGTTTTGATTTTGAAGTTAGTGGACATGATTTGAGTTTTTCCTGTTTTTAATTTTGGGCCTGCTCTTAGGGCTCCAGCAAACCTTGCTGGGAGTCTGGGAGTTGGCTCAGGGATCTGCCTTTCTTTTCCGCACCCTGGTGGGGAAGGTCTGCATCCCAGGACTGTTTTGGGCTTTCAAAGAGAATTTAATTTGTAGGAAACTTGGTGAAAACCTGTATACCACCTGGGCTCAGGGCACTGGAAACCCTGTGTCTGGGACTGCCCAGGTTAGAACATAAGAACATAAGGTATGCCATACTGGGTCAGATCAGTATCCTGCTTCCAACAGTGGCCAATCCAAGTCACAAGTACCTGGCAAGTACCCAAACATTAAATAGATCTCAAGCTACTATTGCTTATTAATTAATAGCAGTTTATGGATCTATCCTCTAGGAACTTATCCAAACCCTTTTTAAACCCAGCTACACTAACTGCTGTAACCACATCCTCTGGCAATGAATTCCAGAGCTTAACTATGCGCCGAGTGAAAAATAATTCTCTTTGATTTGTTTTAAATGAGCTACTTGCTAACTTCATGGAGTGCCCCCCCCCCTCCCCCTAGTCCTTCTATTATCTGAGAGAGTAAATAACCGATTTACATGAACCTGTTCAAGTCCTTTCATGATTTTGTAAACCTCTATCATATCCCCCCTCAGCCATCTCTTCTGCAAACTGAGCAGCCCTAACCTCTTTAGTCTTTCCTCATAGGGGAGCTGTTCCATTCCCTTTATCATTTTGGTAGGCCTTCTCTGTACCTTCTCCATCGCAATTATATCTTTTTTGAGATGCGGCGACCAGAATTGTACACAGTATTCAAGGTGCGGTCTCACCATGGAGCGATACAGAGGCATTATGACATTTTCCGTTTTATTCACCATTCCCTTCCTAATAATTCCTAATATTTTGTTTGCTTTTTTGACTGCCACAGCACACTTAGCCGACGATTTTAAAGTATTATCCACTATGATGCCTAGATCTTTTTCCTGGCTGGTAGCTCCTAATATGGAAACTAACATCATGTAACTACAGCATGGGTTATTTTTCCCTATATGCATCACCTTGCACTTATCCACATTAAATTCCATCTGCCATTTGGATGCCCAATCTTCCAGTCTGGGAAGGTCCTTTGGCAATTTATCACAGGGACAGGTTACGGAAGACCTGCCCCTCTACACCCTCATAGAGGTTGGAGGAGGTGGTGACCTGATGTCTTTCAGTGTTAACCTTAGTTTGGGAAAGAAGATTTTTGTAAGAGAATCTGGGAGGACGTTTTGGCTGTCCCTCCTCCTGCCCATCAGAAGGAACAATCCGAGCTGCTGTTCCATCCTGGATCCTTCCCATCAGGGATTCATCTGAATCAAGAGAATACGCAAACCAAGCTATATGTGAGAAAAGAAATAATTAAGAACACTGAAGCCACCCGACAGAAGTCTTCACCCTGGGGAGAGAGAAGTTTAGGGATAGTGATTACTATTTTGCCAGTTTGGAAGGAGCCCACCTGGGGGCTCTGTGTTTTTCCTAACCCTGGAGGGTAGAAGTTCCCTTGTCGAGGTGTACGAGAATCCTGCACAGACAGATATAACAGACTGTACCAGGCACAGAAACTCTGTGGTGCTGAGGATTAAGTTTAAATTGTGCTATTTGCACCTGACATTTTGCAACAGTAAAGAACTAAATTTCAGACATTAACCCAAGTGACTCTTGTGTGCTTATTGGCACATTGAGGAAACAGTGCCCCTCTCCCAGGGACAAAGAGCAAGGTAAAAAAGGGTCACCCCTAGAACTCTGCCCCCCCCCCCCCCCCCCCCATTAACAAATAATTCTAGCCTTGGGGGAAAGGAAGAGCCATGCTAGTGCTTGCCAGGAGAGATTCCAGCCCTGCAGAGTTAAGAAATTCTTTTATGGCCCCCCCTTGCAGGACAGGCACATCGGGGTGGGCTCCCACACACATACGTATATGTATTTTATAATGCACGTGTATATGATGCACACAGGTTAGAAAATACTATCATAGATCTCTGTGCAGCCATATACGCTTTTATGTGCCGCCACATAGCGTCGTTTGAAAGTTACCTTCCCTTCGTGGTAAATGGAGATATATCAATTTAGTGATACAATGAGCAATGAACCCAAGATACAGGTACAAGAGGCGATGGAGTTTTGTGTTCTAAAAAGCTTACTATCGGGTACCAGGGGAGGGTAACGATATAACAGGGGCTGCTGCAGAGAGGAACCGGCAATGCATCACAAAGAGAGAGGGGAGTTGCACCAAAGTTAATGGAAGCAATGTGTCCAGGTGGGACCTGAAGGGGAAGATATGTCTGGCACACCGAAAGAGGGGGAGAGTTCCCGAGGCAGTGCCAACACAGGGCCCAAAACTAAAAATAATAACAACAACATTGATTTAACTCGTGCAATTTAAGAAACCGATATCCTTTTTCTGTCAGAATTATTAAAATGCCCAGCAGGTCACCCTGTAAAATATACAGGCCTAGCTCTGGCACTAGGCAGCAAGGGGAAGGATATGAAGATAATAAACATGAGCTGAGGAAACAAAAGGAAGGAGGGGAATGGTCTAAAAGAGGAGCTGATACAGAGGCGGAAGGAGAGATGAGACGCCAACACCCTCCAAGCCTTCTCCTTCCTGGAATCTACATTTGCTGCCAAGACCAAAGCAATGCACAGAGCGTATGAGCAAAGCCTCGGTTACTGACTCTCACCCCATGCTTTGATAATCATCCAGCACCTCTCCACGCACTCAGCTTCAGTGGAGCCTTGCATTTGAGCATACTTCAAGCTCAGATACATCATGACGTTTGAAATCACTGGTACTGGCCCTCCAAAGGCTGAGGACGTCCCAAGGCTCTTTCCCTAACACAGCAGGGTCTCACGGCACCGGCCCTATTCTTCCTGCTGCCCTTGGCAACCCTGAGTACATGTGCCTTCTGGCCCTCTCAGCCACAAATCTTACTTGACATGGATGGGTCAAACCTCAGATGGAATCTGCAGTTGTGAGTGTGTTGAGCGCTTGGCCGTATGGTATTTGCCAGGTTTTCCGCAGAGCATGTCGGCTAAAATGATATTTTGTGCTGACAAGGAGCGTCTGGCCCAGTCCAAACAAAGCCTTTGCCTGTGTCCATGCTCCTCTGTGAGGCGGCGTCTGTTTCTTCTTTAAGAGCTTTGGAATGCAAGAGATCACTCGTCCTGATCAGCAGTCATCACCTCACGCTCTCCACTGTCGCCGCCTCCTCCATGTACCAGCCTATCTCCTCAAGAGCTCCTCCATTAGGGCCCGAATGGAACCACTTATTTCCCCAGATTGGCCTAGAAATAGCAACCTGCGATGGTGCAAGGCAGGGGAGAAGAGAGGGGACTGCACAACACGACCTGTCATGTAATTGCTGTGCTTTCCGCAGTATTGGCATGTGTGCCTGCTGCTTGTTTATAGCAAATTACAAACTGAGATCCAATCTGCCATTAATTTGCAGAAGAAATGGAGGGATTAGAATGCAAAGGCGGGATTCCCAGCTCTCACAGCCAGAGGAGGCATGAGTGGAGCGGTGGCGACGGGTGGGCAACTTGCATGCGTTAGGCAGAGTTTCAGGAACATTTCCTGTTGGGGACCCTCTGTCATGCAGTGACAAAATCATAGCATCCTCCCCCTCCCCCCTCCCCTTGTGTTAGGGACATCAGTGCTGGTCAGCCATAGCTTTTGCATGCTTTTCTGAGCTGCCAATTCATCCAATTTCAGGAGGAAAATGTAGGCCAGCTTTACCTTTATGACACTGAAAACAAAGGCATGCACAGCACATCTGTTTTATTTTAGCAGGTCAGGTGCGCTGTTGATACTGTGTGTGGGGCATAGTAGGGAGTGCTGAAGACAGGGATTCGGCTGCCTGGGCAGAAAACAGATGGGTGGGGTGGGTGCTGCAGGGCAGGGCTGAGGTGCATGGGTGGAGCTCCAGGCTGAAAAGCCATGGGGGCCCCTGCAGGCCATGATTGACCAAACTTAACCAATGACAGCAAGCCCCTCAGCAGGGATGTGCTACTACTGTCTGATCCCGCCAACTTGGCTCAGTAAAACACGTCGTTTTCAAGAGATAATGGAAGCCCGCTTCATCTCATCGGTGGCCCTTGGAAGAAACTGGCAACTCAGAAAATAATAATTTGAGCCTGAAGCCCCAGAGGACATGGGTGAAGCTAACTGCTCATGGCCTGTACTCAGTCAGCCCCCAAGAGTTTACAGAAGGAAGGGAGGGGAGGGGGACAATACATTACGAAACTTCCCCGCAGCCCCTATCACACGGTTACACTCACACAGAGCAAACAGCTGCCTGAATGGAGGACCTTTAAGGAGAAAGCACAGTGCACCCTTGCTCGCCCTTGATAAGCGTGCGAGGGCCATGCCGGAGACAGCTGACTGTTATTTGGTGTTGTCTATGACGTCCGTGGCCAGGTTCTTTCATTCACAGCTGGGGCCGGGGGAGGAGGGTCTCCTCTGCGCCCGCTACGCTCCCGTGTGATGGGAAGCAGCTGGAGGTCTGCATTAATGAGAAGCCTTCTCAGAAACCGAACCCGCAGCCCAGCTTTTAGAGAAAAGAAACATGGACTTTTTTGGGAAGCTGCTTATGCCCCTTTCTGGCCGGAGGTTTTATTATACATTTTATTCAGCAATAAGAATATATCAGAAGGAAAGAAGTTCATATTTTAGTCGCGGTGTAGCTTGGCTCGTTAACCTGATTAAACAAACCCGGCTAATTTAGGCCATATATTCAGTGTCACCGCCGCACCCTGAATATATCCAGCTAGCTTAAAATTAGCTGGAAAAGTATATACGGCTCATTTTAGGACAGGTCTACTGGCCAACCAGAGTTAGCCGGATAAGTTATCCAGCTAACTGACTGTCAGAGGTAGCCAGATAACTTATTGGCTAACTCTGCTCCTCCAAGTTAATCCCCAGAACGCCCCTAAATTATCTGTCTAAATTCTAACCCCTAACATCAACTGGCTAGAATTTAGCTAGATAAGTGTGCAAATCTTCATTTAGCTGGATAACTTCGTCAATGCTTTTGAATATGAACTTCAAAAAGTACCAGGACACCTCCCAAGCACTAATAGGCAATTGAAAGCATAAAAAAAAACCCACATCCTTTGCCTCTTATTAGGGAATCCAGACAGCAAAGAAATAACTGGCCAGACTGATTTGTCTCCTTCCTATGGAGCTGCATAGAGCACTGAAAAAAGTCCAAGAGGAGTGGAACCCCCTGAAATCTGGTTTCTTCCTACATTCCCTTTGTGCACTGTACAACATGAACAGCCCCCTGAATGAGGTCCACGTCTTTGCAGATTTGGGAGAAAAGGAAATATCGTGTACGTTTTCATAACTGCCAGAGAGGCTCAAGCTGATTGTCGATGTCGTTCCATCTCCAGTGCATCAGGCAAGCAGAAGACTTTACAAGCCTCACAATGGGCAAATTTGTGACTTCTTGTTTCTCAGTACAGACCCAGATCAGAAGGGACTCGGTGCTAAAACAAATTAGATCACCCTGGTCAAGAAATGCGCATTGTATTTTGACACGCAGTAATGTAATTTCGATTGTTGTTCTTATGTCTTTATTTTTGTGGATTTTGTTTTTTGGGGAGTTTTTTGCATCCTGCCCTGGACGTTCCTGGAAGGGCGAGCAATACACGTGATTAAATAAATAAATAATTGTTATAGATTAGAAAGCGTGAATGTGAGTGGATGGAAGTCCAGGTTTATTGATAATAATATGCAGAGTGCCACTGAGATGCCTGCTATAGAATTTGGCCTAGTGGTTAAGATTAAGCAATGCACAGCAGAGGACTGCACCATCCTGCCACAGCGCCCCTACTAGAAGCTGCCGCAGTGGTGGATTCCTGCCTGAATATTAGAAACAGAGGAACATGACCTCGGAAAAAGACCACATGGCCCAACTAGTCTGTCCATCTGCCCGACTAATTTAGCTTTACGATTCCCATCATTCCCACGACATCCCCTTTCTTTATCCCAGGCTTTCTTGAATTCAGATACTGTTTTGTCTCGACCACCCCCACTGGGAGGCTGCTCCATGCAAATGAATTCCTGAGTCATTGTGTCATTTTGCTTTGGAGTCTGGAGAAGAAGACCTTATTATTGTAGTTACCCTATTCCTGCTCAGCACTGCCTCAACCCACTCTGCTGAAAAGCATAGGAAGAACAGAGAGACATTTTGCTGGCGCACATCAAGAGCTGTTAACAGTAGTCTTAGTGAATTTTGTGTACTTTGAGTGTATGTGGATTTTTGTTGGGAGGTAGATTTCTGTCCAACTCTTCCCACCTGAGAGAGAAGAGTGGAAAACCATATGGATTTTTCCCTGTTTGCAAATAATTCTGCATCCTTCAGACCAAAAGATCCCTGCGTCATCAAAGAGGGCTGTGAAGGAGAGTAGTAGATACTAACTGGAATTCAGAGCTGGGAGAAGTGAGGAGGAACCTGGGATCCAAGCTTCAACCAGCAGAACAGGATGGGAGAGTTTTGGGGATTTTGGAATAAAGGTGAGCCAGTCGATAGTGTGCTGGACTTTCAGAAAGCATTTGACAAAGCACTTCATGAGAGACTTTTGAGGAAATTGAAAACTCATGGGATAAGAGGCAGTGTTCTATTGTGGACTAGGAACTGATTAAAAGAAAATGGAGGGTAGGGCTAAGTGCTCAGTTTTCTCACTGGAGAAAGGTGGAATGCCCCAGGGATCTGTGCTAGGACTGCTGCTTTTTAACATATTAATAAATGACCTAGAGATGGGAACAGTGAGTGAGGTGATCAATTTTTCTGATGATAAAAAATTATTCCAAAGTTATTAAATCACAAGAAGATTGTGAGAAATTGCAAGAAGACCTTGTGAGACTGGGAGACTGGGCATCCAAATGGCAGATGATATTTAAAGTGGACAAATGAAAAGTGACGCATGCAGAGAAGAGCAACCCAAATTAGAGTTACACAATGCAAGGTTCCACATTGGGAGTCACCACCCAGGAAAAGGATCTAGGCGTCATCATGGATAATATGTTGAAATCCTCTGCTCAGTGTGCAGTGACAGCCATGATAGCAAATAGAATGGTAGGAGTTATTAGGAAAGGAATGAACAGTAAAACAGAGAATGTCATAATGCCTCTGTATTGCTCCATGGTGCAACCTCATCTTGCGTATTGTGTGCAGTTCTGGTCGTCACATCTCAAAAAAGGTATAGCAGAATTAGAAAAGGTACAGAGAAGGGCAACCAAGATGATAAAAGGGGATGGAACAATTCCCCGATGAAGAAAGACTAAAGAGTTTAGAAACATAGAAACGACAGCAGAAAAGGACCAAATGGTCCATCCAGTCTGCCCAGCAGGCTTATAGTAGTATCTGCTGCACCATGCAGGTTACCCCATGCTTATCAGTTTTCCAGAATGTAAAACTCAGGGCCTTTGTTGCTTGATGTCTGAATCTAATTCTCCTTTACTCCTTGCCATTGACGCAAAGAGTAATGTTGGAGTCGCATCAACAGTATCCGGCTTATTGGTTAAGGGTAGTAACAATTATATCAGCAAGTTACCCCCATGCTTATTTGTTCCCCAGACTGTAATTGTCTGGGCCCTTGTTGATTGGTGTCTGAATCCAATTCCCCTTTCCCCCCTGTCGTTGACGCAGAGAGCAATGTTGGAGTTGTATCAACAGTATCAAGACTTATTGGTTAAGAGTAGTAACCACTGCACCAGCAAGTTACCCCCATGCACTCTTTTCTTTCTTTATTTATTTATTTATTTAGAACTTTTCTATACCGACTTTCCAATAACAGAATTACTGATCAATTCGGTTTACATTTTGAACAATAACAGTGACAAGAGAATGTCTTACAAAAAACAGGTAGAAATAACTTGGAGATAAATATATGGGTTAACTAACAATGAGATACTAACAGTGAGATACAATATAAAATATACATAGCCTAATATAGGCCTAATATAGCCTAATATAGGCAGTTTCCATCCTCTAGCCTTTAGGGATCCACAGGGTTTATCCCATGCCCCTTTGAATTCTTTCACTGTTTTCATCTTCACCACCTCCTCCAGAAGGGCATCCACTACCCTTTCCGTGAAGATAATATTTCCTGATGCTGGTTCTCAGTCATCCCTCCTGGAGTTTCATTTCCTGATCCCTAGTTCTACTGATTTATTTCCAACAGAAAAGGTTTAATGATTAAACCTTTTCTGTATCATATCTCCCCTGCACCTCCTCTCTTTCAGGATATGCATATTCAGATCCTTAGACCTCTCCTCATAAGTCTTCTGATGCTGACCCCACACCATTTTGGTTGCTCTTCTTTGGACCGCCTCATTCCTGTCTCTATCCTTTTTGAGATACATGCTCCAGTACTGAATGCAGTACTCATGGTAAGGCCTCACCAAGGACCTGTACAAGGGCAACGCCAACTCCTTTTTCTTACTGGTTATTCCTCTCTAAGCAGCCCAGCATTCTTTCCGCATTAGCTATCACCTTGTCACATTACTTCACCACCTTCAGATCACAAGACATTATCACCCTAAAGTCTCTCTCCCAGTCCATGAACATCAGCCTTTCACTGCCCCTCACATACAACTCTTTTGGGTTACTGCATCCCAGATGCATGACTCTACACTTCTTGGCATTGAATCCCAGCTGCCAAATCATCGACCATTCTTCAAGTTTTGTTAAATAACTTTTCAATTTTTCTACTCCTTCAGGTGTGTCCACTCTGTTTCAGATCTTAGTATCATCCACAAATAGACAAACTTTACCTTACTATTCCTCCGCAAAGTTGCTCTTCAGTTAGGACTCTTCAGTTTGAAGAAGAGACAGCTGAGGGAAGATATGACAGAGTTCTATAAAATAATGAGTGGAGCGGAACAGGTAAATGCAAATCTGTTGTTTACTCTTTCAAAAAGTACAAAGACTAGGGGACATTCAGTGAAGCTATTGCTGATACATATAAGATAAATAGGAGAAAATATGTTTATATTCAATGCATAATTAAACTCTGGAATTCATTGCCAGAGAATATGATGAAAACTGTTAGTATTCCTGGGTTTAAAAAAGGTTTAGGCAAGTTCCTGGAAGAAAAGTCCCGTCCCGTCCCCGGGAACACCCCTGACTGATGCTGCTAAATTCTATGCGCATAACTTGTTATGCGGCCAGAACCGGGCTGCATATGGCTTTCAATATCGCCAGTTAGCCATTTAGTTAGACCTCACCTTGACCCAGCTGCAGAAAAAATGTTTTGCTATATTGTCCCAACCCTTTGCGAGTCTGCTCTTCATAGGGTGTGGCAGTCTTTTGGCCTGGGTCTTTATTTATTTATTTATTTATTTATTTATTTATTTATTTATTTATTTAAAAGTCTTATATACCGCAACAATGGGTAGGTAAACTATCCGTCTAGGCGGTTCACATATTTGAACATACATAATTTAGTCACATTTTAAAACATACTTACATAATTACAATACTTAATACGTAACAAGTTTTAACAAATTGAAGCTATAAGTTGTGTAAAGATTTTAATATAAATTATATGCACTAGAAAAAAGATGAGTTTTTAATAACTTCTTAAATTCTACTTTTTTCCAGTTACAAAAAGATATGCAAACTCTTTATTGATGCATGTGTGTGTGTGTGTGTGTGTGTCTACATGCTGGTGTGCGCATTTTAATTGCTCTTAGTCGTCAGCACTCTTAATGGATCAGCAATCAACAACCTGCCAATTATGGCTCGTTACAAATGTGTCACTGCCTGCCCTGCTTCCTTTCATTTCCCCTCTCCCATCAGCTGGGCAGCTCACTATTTATTTCTGTGACATTCAACCCTTGGTGACTGCAGAAAAAGAATGCACCTGTGCACACAGAGGGTCAGAGAAGAGATTGAGAATCTGAAACCCCCCCCCCCCCCCCCACAACTCTTGTGGTTCCCCTGCAGGCAGCAGAGACGGTGAGCAGCAGATTTCATGTGTGCTATTGGCACATTGACCCTGTGTCACCCCAGAGATTTGTTTGGATGTTGTAGTCCCCTTTGATGTATATAAAAAAAAACCAAAACAGAATTATAGATTCCAGAATTCTTTGGTTGGGACATCAAAAAACCATGACTGAATAAAATGACCTGATGTTCCAGGCTCCTTTTACTTAATCAGGATATGAAGAGTTGGTATGGCCAGAAGGCAGTCCATTAAGTCAAATCAGCTGTAGAATAGAACAATATTCAATAATTAAAAATGTATACAAAAAAATTAAAACATTTACCAAACACCAATAAAAATATTTCAAAACAGCAGACACATCAAATAAATAAATATCCAATTATTTAAAACTAATAGGGATAAATAAAAATTTATTTTATTTATTTTATTTATTTGTTATTTTTATTATACCGAGTTTCATGATAGGAATCACATCAACCCGGTTTACAATTAACAATGTGAGTAAAGGCAGAGAGTAACAAAGTAAAGAACATTTCCCAATACAAGAACAAATATAGTATGAAACTTAACAAATATTATAACAATATTTTGGATGTGAGAAAGTTACAAAAAACATGGAAAAATAACTTGGATATGAAAGGGGAAGAATTGTAGAACGACTATAAGCATTTTAACCAGCTGTATCAATTAATAAATATGTATAATATTATAAAATGTAGATGTGTAGCAAAATGATTAGATAAGATATTGTTGTGAAGTATAATAAAATATACTCTTTCAAAATCCTTCACTCTCCATAAATACATATAAAAATACATAAATACCTTCCACGGGGCTCCAGCGGTGAACTAGGCCTGCGCGATCGGCGCTGAAGCCCGTCGGGGTAAGGCCTCTTGTTCCGCTCGCCCCGATCGGGCTCCCTCGCCGATCGCCGGCCTGTTTCTTCAGCTTCCACCTACCTGCAAGGCCGCGAATCCCCGCCTCCAGCCGGCCGAGATCGGAGCCGCGATTCGCCGCCTCGAGCCGGCCTCGACTCTGACCACGAGCCCTCGCCTCCAGCAGGCCCCAAGCCGAGCCGCAAGCCTTCGCCCCGAACCGCCCACGAAAAACGTCGCGGCGGTGACGTCAGAGGCGCGACCGGCGGGATATTTAAACCACCACTCTTCCTGGCGTCGCGCGCACGAAGGAGCGCGACAAAGGGGCCTGCCCCTTTGTTTCGCCCCTTCGTGTCGACCCTCGCCCGAGCTGCTGCACTCTTTACCGCACTAGAACTCGGCTAGCATCCATTCAGCTCACGTCCTTCCAACTCTCATCCATCAAGAGATCATCCTGCGCCCACTCAACAGACAAGCGCCCAAAGAGTTGCCGCAGACCACCAGCCAGCGTGCACCCAGCCACTCCAGCGTGCACCCAGTCACTCCAGCGTGCACCCAGCCACTCCAGCGTGCACCCAGCCACTCCAACGTGCACCCAGCCACGCTAGCGTGCACCCAGTCACTCCAGCGTGCATCCAGTCACTCCAGCGTGCACCCAATATCCCTCACCTGCCTCAGCAATCTCATAATGTCTCCTTCATTCCCAATTCCAATCCTCCCTCATTATCCACCTTCCAAAGGACATGCAACTCGACAAGCCCATCACCACCTCAGAACCATATCTCCAATTATGATCACTCCTTTCACCCAACTACTAGGCCTCACCTTTTTCTCTTTAACATTATTCAATGCCCAATCCCTAACAAAGAAATCAGTCATACTAAACGACTATCTCATCGATGTAAAGCCGGATATATGCGCAATCACTGAGACCTGGCTCAAACCCTCTGACACTGCAATAATTAATCAACTACCCACAGAGACATACAATTTCTTCTCCATCCCTCACCAGGGAAGAAAAAAAGGAGGAGGAATCCTCCTAGCTACAAAAAAAGACCTCAGATTCACGCAGCATTCCACCAATACAAACTCCAAAATCGAAATTGGCTTCTTCTCCTCAAACAAACTCCAAATTCTACTTGTCTACGCCCCTCCAGGTGTCCTTGAAACAGACCCCTCACCTCTGGTTGAACTAACCACCTCCTTCATTAATCTGGACGCCCCAGCTATAATCTTAGGAGACTTCAACCTCCATGTCGACAACTCTATACTATCACCCAACTGCGAAGCCTTACTCACAGCATTCTCCGCTTTAGGTTTCTCTCAACTAGTCAACAAACCCACACACAAAGCTGGCCACACGCTTGACCTTATCTTCATAAACACAGCAATTAAACCGGTCCAGCACCCCATTTGCACTAAGGTCCCTTGGTCAGATCATTCCCGTATAACAGCGTCATTCTCAATAAAAGATACCAGTCCATCTCCCATTCCCTCCCCTTGCTTCTCTTACAGGAAAACATGCTCCATGAAAGATCTCAGCAATCACATATCATCACATCTCACCCAAGTAGATCTCACCAATCCGAATTCAGCTCTACGATCGTGGAACAACATCACGGAATCCATTGCCAACAGATTATGCCCGCTAACAACAAAAAAACCACACCCCAATTCATCCAAAAGGCAACTGTGGTTTACACCAGAGCTAAAAAAGCTTAAACGAATGCTAAGACAAAAAGAAGCTAAATGGCGCAAAAACCCATGCACCATCACCCTATCTACCTATAAATCTACTCTTCACCAATATAAATCCAATACTTTAAAATCCAAGAGGAACTACTACGCATCCAAGATCCACCACCTAGTCTTTGATGCTAAAGCCCTCTTTAACTACGTCTCTAACCTCACACAAACAAGCCCTCCAGAAATCGCTCTCAACCAAGCTAAATCCAAAGCGGAAGAACTAGCAATATTTTTCAACAATAAAATCAGCAAACTTCTAACGCAGCTTCCCCCTAACACCGTCTCTACATCAACCTCACCTCAGACCGCCGTCAACAATACCCGCTTAGCTGAACTGGAACTCACCTCCTCCATCGAGATCCAAGATACTCTACGGAAAATGAAACCATCCTCTCACCCATCAGATCACATCCCTTCGAAACTGCTCCTATCAATTCCAGACTCTATCTCAAAATCCCTGTCAGACATAATAAATTGCTCAATAACTCAAGGATCTTACCCAGATGACCTCAAATTGGCCTCACTCAAACCTCTACTCAAGAAACCAAACCTAGATCCTAATGACCCAAACAACTACCGACCGATCGCCAACCTCCCCTTCATAGCCAAGATCATGGAGAAATTGGTGAACACCCGACTCTCAAACTACATAGAAGAAAACAACCTCCTATTCCCATCACAATACGGATTCCGCAAAACACTTAGCACGGAGTCCCTCCTCATCTCCTTAACAGATTACCTCATCCTGGGCCTTGATAAAGGACAAGCCTTCCTACTGATCCTACTGGACCTTTCGTCAGCCTTTGACACCGTTAACCATTCCCTGCTCATCAACCAGCTAGCCTCCTTGGGTATCACAGGCACAGCACTCTCCTGGTTCATATCATTTCTCAGCAACAGAAGATACAAGGTCAAATTACAGAACAAAGAATCCTCACAACACACTTCATCAGTAGGAGTCCCACAGGGCTCTTCCCTGTCTCCTACTCTATTTAATATTTACCTCATACCATTATGCCAACTTCTTACCGACCTCAACCTCAAACATTTCCTGTACGCTGATGATATCCAGGTCCTGATCCCCATTAAGGATTCCCTTGCAAAAACGCTGACTTTCTGGAACACATGCCTTCAAAAAATTCAACTCCTCCTCACCAGCCTAAACCTGGTACTAAATTCCGGCAAAACTGAACTCCTGCTCATCACCTCTGAGAACAGCACCTTTTCACCAACACAAGACACACCAACAATCACACAAGTGAGAGACCTAGGAGTCCTAATTGACAATCGCCTGAATTTCAAAGCCACCATTAACAAAACAACCAAAGACTGTTTCTACCAACTACAGGTGCTGAAAAGAATTAGACCTCTTTTCCATGCCCAAGATTTCAGAACCATCCTGCAAGCAATCATTTTTTCAAAATTAGACTATTGTAACACCATCCTACTTGGTCTTCCCGCTTCTTATACTAAACCGCTTCAGATGGTACAAAATACAGCTGCACGAATACTGACAAACTCCAGGAGAAGGGATCACATAACCCCCATCCTAAAGAGCCTCCATTGGTTACCTATACACTTTAGAATTATTTACAAGGCCATCCTTACCACATACAAAAATATCCACCTACTGGCTCCCATCGACATACAGATCCCTCTCCAACTACATAATTCAACAAGACCAACAAGAGATGCATACAAAGGATCGCTACAGGTACCACCGTCCAAATCTACCAGACACATCACACTAAGAGATCGGGCATTCTCTACAGCCATTCCACCGTTATGGAACTCTATCCCTTCAAACCTCAGACTTGAAACATGCATCTCAACCTTCAAAAAAAGACTAAAGACATGGATATTCACACAAGCATTCCCGGACTCAAACTGATCTACCTTCCACGCCAATCCTTACCTTCACATACACCATGACTAACCTTCTTGTTTGAATTTTATATTATTTTACACTATCGTTACATGTTTGAATTAATAACCTGTCCTTTCTCTTCTCTCTCTGCCAAGTTCTAATCTCCCTGTTATTTGTAACTGCCTTTTTCCGCACCATTGTTTTAGTTTTGTTTACGATGCACACTTGTTTTAATGTGAACCAGCATGATGGGACTGCGTTCTCGAATGCCGGTATATAAAAACCCTAAATAAATAAAATAAAATATATAAATACATAGTAAAAAAATCCTTCACTCTCCATAAATACATATACTCTAACACACATGTTCATTCTCATGCACAGTCCCTCACACACACACATGCTCATTCAGACTCTCTCCCCCTCTTACACACACACAAGTTCTCACACACTCAGTGCTCTTTCTCTCCCACACACACACACATACATTCCCACCCACCTGCACACACACACACACACACACATACACTTTCTCTTGCACTCAGTGGCTCTCTCTCCCACATACACAGAAACTCTCTCACACTCAGTGTCTCTCTCTCCCACAAACATATACACAGGTACTCTCTCAAACCCAGTGGCTGTCTCTCCCACATCACACAGGTATGTTCTCACACTCAGTGGCTCTTTCAAGTCAACTTCATGTCTCAATAGGCTAAAAAAAATCCAGTCCTGGATATTTGATTCCCATCCCAAGGTAGACAATAGGTCAGATTGCATTGGGATGGAAAATAGAGAACTAGAACTGGAGTTTCATTTTCTGGTGGCATGTACTGGAGCCTGTACTGGCCCAGCAATATTCTGGGCCAGTACAGGCTCCAGAATACTATGTCATTGGGAATCTTTATTAATCTTTGTTAATGAAAGAGTGAATGAGATAATGGGGGGGTGGATAGGGTTGCCATCTGGTTCCAGATTTTCAGGAGTTGTGTGAGAAAGCCTTATACGTGTATGAGAGAGGAAGGGAAAGGACGGGGTGTGAGAGCCTTGGTGTGTGTGTGTGTGTGTGTGTGTGTGTGTGTGTGTGTGAAAGCCTGTGTTTGTGTGAGAGAAAGGGGGTGTTTGTGGGAGAGTCTGTGTATGGGGGAGAAAGAGAGAGAGACAGAAAGAGAAAGAGAGTGGTGGGTATGTATATTTGGGAAAGAGAGGTAATAGGTGTGTGTGTTCCCTCTCTCCCCCCCCCCCCCCCCCCCCCCCCACCTCCACTAATCCATAACAATCTCAGGGCATCTGGAAATCAAAAGTTCTCAGTTATGTAGCAGGAGCTTTTTAATCCTTATTTGTTTTAGTTATTGCATGGTATTTGTCTGCTGTTTTGAAATATGTTATTGGTGTTTGGGAAATTTCAGATATTCTATTCATCAGCTGTTTTGAAATATGTATTCTTTTTATTAGTGGGGTTTTACTATTATGATAGATGTTTTATATTTCTTGATGTTACTGTTTGATGTTTTATGAGGAATGGCGATATTTCAGTTTTTCATCGTTGTCTGACATTCAGAGTCTGTCTTGTTGCAGTTTCCAGTTCAGTTTGCACATTTCTGTTTATGGTCACTTTATTCTGTATTTAGTGAGGGCCTGTATGTGTTCTGCATGTGTGACCAAGGTGAGATATTCTGCTGGTGTGTAGCATCTGTAAGTTCATGTTGCAGTACAGCTTCTTGTGTTTTCTCTGTAGGAGATGTATTGTTGTTCCAGTCCTGATGTAATATTGTAGTGCTGTTTTTTTCTAGGTAGGGTTGTTGCTGTTTTAGTTCTGGAAATTAGTGCATTTTTGTAGCAGAGCTGCTTCACAGGATCTGGGTGTTGCAGTTTTATGCTCTTTCGCAAAATTTCTTGCAGTGGAAGGTTGCTGTTGCTGAGATGACATCAGAATTTGAAAAATGTCTTTTGTATGTTGAGTTATAAGGGGAAGCATCCAAGGTCCATTGTAGGGGGAATTTCTGTGAATGTAATACATACTACAGAAATGGAGGTGCAGGGTTCTTATTGAGATTCTGTCACCTCATGCATAGACTTTTCTCTCATATCCATGTTGAAGAACTGGTTGAATGAGGGGATCAAATAATTCATAGCTCTGCTGGCTGGAATGAGGAAATTGAAAGTGTAGAGTTACTAGTGGATGAGCAGTATGATTTGTTAAGGCAGGGTCTGGCTGAGGTTACTAGGGGGATTAAAGTGTCAAAGTGTACAAGAAAAAAAAGAGTATTTCCCCTTGATTTACAGCAGAGTTGGCAGAAAAGAAGCAAGGATTGTGTCGCTTGGAGCAGAAGGAGAGGAAATCTGGTTTGCAAGAGGTTAGATTAATCTGGTGCAGTGCTGCTACAGTGAGTTTAGGCAGGTTGTGCAGTTCATAGGAAATATTATGCTGGGGTTATTGAGAGGGCTCATCATAACCCTAGGGGGATGTTTAACTTGGTGAAATCTTTGTTAGGCCAAGGTGTTGAGAAGCTTCTGGTGTATGAGAATTTGCCAGATTCTGAGAGAATGGCTGCCTTTTTTGAGGAAAAGGTTTTGCTTTTCAAAGAGGAATGTGGGGGAATTCAAATTGTGGGTAGTGGTTTAAAGATGGATGGTGAAGTGTTGGTTGATTCTCGTGTAAATGGGGACCATGGGATAATGGAAGGCTTGTCTCTGGATCTATTGTCTATTTAAAGTCTTATTTGAAGTTAATTAGGAAATCTAACTTTCCATTGGATCCAGGAATTCTTATCTGATTAATGGTTTTCCGGATGAGATGTTGATTGGTTTAAGGAAGTTAGTTAATTCTTCTTTAAATGGTGCTTGGAGTATTAAAAACAGCTGTTGTTACTCCTATTTTAAAGGTTATGAAAGACACAATAAGAAAAAGTCCAAGGGCCTTCTGCACAATTTTTGAAAACTTGGCCAATTTCATCTTTTTTATTTATTTACGTATTTAAAAATATTTATTAATCACGTTATTAATTGCTTTACAAAATTCTATAAATCATCCAAAGCAATGTACAAAATTAAAACAGCAAATTACAATACATAAAAGCAAAACATAAATTAGAAACATAATACAATGAATAAAACAAAATATTCATCTAATAAAGACAGTCTATCCAGCCATCACCATTAATAATAATCTCCAAATAGGGCATAAAATATACTTCTCCACAATCCTCTTACCCTCTAGAAGTACTAAGTGTTACATTTAAGAGAAATAGGAGAAAATATTCTCAACACATAATTAAACTTTGGAATTCGCTGCCAGAGAATGTGGTAAAAGCTGCTAGTGTAACTGGGTTTAAAAAGTTTGGACAATTTCCTGGAAGAAACATCTATAAGCCACTATTAAAATCTATTGACCTTTTGGGATCTTGTCAGGTACTTGTGCCCTAGATTGGCCACAGGATACTGGGCTTGATGGACCTTTGGTCTGACCCAGCATGGCAAATGTTATGTAATGTTATATTTTTAGGCACTTGAGTGCAATAGAGAGCGCCCCCCCCCCCCCCCCCCCCCCCCCCCCCCCCAAAACAAAGGGGAAATGTGCAGTTTGGTAGAAATCAGTCATAATTTGTTATTGCTGTCTGCACCAAGAGAAAGATATATATACTGATGTGTTTTTCTGAGAAATGCACCCAGAAACTGATCTACACATATTGGGCCAGATTGTGAAATGTATGCGCGGGCATAGATTTGTGCGCGCTACCCCCACGTATGTTATAAAATCCGGGGTCGGCGCACACAAGGGGGTGCACACTTGTGCACGCCGAGCCCTAGGAGAGCCTTGATGGCTTTCCCCCTTTCCCTCCGAGTTCCCTCCTTTCACTCCCCCCCCACCTTCCCCTCCCTTCCCCTATCTAACCCGCCCCCCAAGCCCTACCTAAATCCCCCTCCCTACCTTTGTTCTCCTATTTACGCCTGCCTGAGGCAGGCGTAACTTGCGCATGCTGGCTGGCTGCCAGCGCGCGGTCCCCCGGCACGGCCGCCGTGCCGGAGGCCTCGGTCCCGCCCCCGGATCGCCACCATGCCCACGACCCCGACCCCTTCCCACCCCATTTTTCAAAGCCCCGGGACATACGCGCGTCCCGGGGCTTGCGCGCGCCGCCAAGCCTATGCAAAATAGGCACAGCGCACGCAGGGACAGGTTTTCGGGGTTACGCGCATAGCCCTTTGAAAATCTGCCCCATTGAGTGGCTGACTGGCTTATTCTAGTCATGACCCCCTAGAGATGTCTGAAAGATTCCGTGACAACAAAGGCCAGGGCTGTAGTGACTTTGACGTTTACCGGCAAGGCGTAACCTCTCTGTGTGGAACGTTGCAGGTCCTGCTCTAAGTGCTGGCATAGGTACAGTATGGTTTCCTTGTTGAACATGAACCTGGGCAAGTCTTGCTCCTAAGACAGATCCAAAACTAAAACTGTGGCCTGGTCCTATACACTCTCTCTAAGGAGAACCTCATATCTCCTTCCTCAAATGTTGATCCCTCAGTATCCATAAATTTATAATACTCATGTTGTCTATCACTTCACCACCACTTTCACATGAACCCTTCTTCTCCCAGTTAGACCTAGTCAGCCCCAGTGACACACACATACCCATCGAGCCCCACTCAGCCTTACTCATCAGACATATACACACACTCTCTCTCTCTCTCTCTCTCTCAGAAATGCAGGGACATCCACTGAAAGGTTCCCTTTAAGAATGGTAGCAAATCTTGGAGCAGACAGAAGGACAGAGCCGCAAAAAAAGCTAAAATAACACACCAAATCAAGAATAATTTTCCAGTCTTTCTCTATTTCTAGCAAACTGCTCTTTCCACTCACCAGGAGTAATCAGCACCCCAAACACCAGGACCAAAAAAGCAATGAATGTTTGAATTTGGCACATTAAACAGCAGGTGTAAAAGCGTTCTTGATGACATACATGCATGTACTCCTTATAAAATAGCAAAGTACGCACGGACATCCAAACCCATGCCCCGACGTGCCTACTTAGCACGTGCGTACTTTCCTGCACGAAATCACGAGTTCACACATACTCAGTTTCTAAAATCTCTTTTACACACGTGTGCTAAATGCGCACACGAATGATGCATATTTCTGCGCTTTCCAGTTCTGTTTCACAGAATCTCCTGTTCTTATCTATGCTGGCTGTAACTATCTGAATAGGAGTACATTAGCTTCTTTTTCTCTTCAGGGGTCCACGTAACTATATCGTAAACTTTTCATTAATTTCTCTGGTCTATCTCCTGCTGCAGTGAGTTCCTGAACAAGGTCACCATGGCCTAGGGTTGTTACCTTCTCCTGAAGGATCTGTCCTATCATTACTGCCATCACTAGCCCTAATGCTGAGGTTAAGGGTGGGCACCTTTTATCCTGGGTGACGTGCAGCCAGTAAGAATTTCTCTTCTTCTTTTCCGTCATACTTTAATAGTGGCGTTCACCTTGCTGAGATTTAGCCTAGATGTTATGCATCACCCAACCACGAGAAATAACTCAAAACGAGCTGGCAAGAGAAATGCACTCTGTTCAGTTATTCTCTCCCCTCAGAGCCCTCTCACTAACTGCGAGAAGTGCTTGATGGTGAAGCTTTGGTTTATTGATTTGCATGAGTACAAAGGCTCCCTTTGAAGATTGTGCATTAAGTTTTGGAAAGTAAAGACCCGACTTGGGAACCAGAAAACCTATGGGTGGATTGGACTTTATGCTAGCAGAGTACTATTATCATTGTGTTACTCATCAGTAAGGCCTGGCAACAGTGTATCTGCCATGTGACCCAGAACCCTTGAGAGTCCATCTTTGCAACCCAAGACCAAAAGGCTACGTAGGATAATGAGCCTTTTCTTGGCTTGCACTGATGAGCGGTGAAAAAGCCCCCCCTGGAGCTTTAGGGAGCCTTAATCCAAAACAACATAAATAAATATAAGGGAAAAAAGGGGGGGGGGGGGTTACCCCTATAAATCAAAAGAGGAAGGATATAAACTAAGAAGGGGAGGGAATGAAAAGAAATAAATCCCTCCCTCATGCTTTAAGAGAGAGATCTGTAACCGGAGGGAAAACTTAAACAAAACCAGAAGGAAAAAAAGGTATTAAGGAGGGAATGGGATGAAGAGAAAAACGAAATCCCTCTCCCAGGCTTTGAAAGAGGACAGTAAAAGGAAAAAAGGTGCAACCCATCTGACCCTAACTATAAACACAGAGGTCCATGTTCAAAAGCATTTAGCCGGATAGCTCTGAAGTTATGCGGCTAGAATTTAGCGGATAAGTCAGGGGCGTTCTGGTTACGTAACTGGGAGGAGCTGAGTTAGCTTATCGGCTGACTCTGGTCAGTCCGTAGGGCTTTCCGAGTTGGCTGGGTAAACTTATCCGGCTAACTTTAAGATAGCTGGGTAGATGTCCTAAGTTAGCCGGATAGATATGGATCTCTCACTGGTTTTGTGGAGGTAAAAAAATAAAGGGAAAATAGGGGGAAAGGGAGGTTGCAATTGAATGGAGAGAGAGAAGAAAAGCCTGTGGAGCTGGGATGTTTGAAAACTCCCATCCCGATGCGGGGAAAATTGCACGTGCCGTTCTACCTGCACTGCCAGGAGGCATTCCCAAGGGTAGGGAAATAACATACGTATATGATCTTTCCACATCTATGTGCGTTATTTCCAAGGGAAAAAGTGTGCACAGAAATAGCAGGGGCAAATTGCTCCAGGACTTTTTCCTGTGCATATCTTTGCTTTGATTATTGGTGCAAAGTCGGTGGGGCAAAAGTACCCATGAACTTTGCATCAATACAGGTGGTTTGGTTATTGCCCCCTACATGAACATAGTACAGTAAGCAGACAAAAGGGCTGAGCCTTCAAAATGAGAAAACACAACAAGAAATGAAAATGTAAGGTTTTATGCAACCAAAAAAGAGCAAACTGACGGGCCGATACAGTAAGACGCGCGGGAGAGCCGGCAAGCGCCCACTCTCCCGACGCGCGCCCAGGCCACTCTCCCGGGTGCGCGATTCAGTAAAGAAAAATATGCAAATTAGGGCCCGCGGTAAAAGAAGGCGCTTGGGACACTAGCGCGTCCCTAGCGCCTCCTTTTTGACTGAAGCAGCGGCTGTCAGCAGGTTTGACAGCCGACGCTTAATTTTACCGGCGTCGGTTCTCGAACCCACTGACAGCCAGGGGTTCGGAAAACGGACGCCAGCAAAATTGAGCGTCCATTTTCCAACCCGCGGGCCGCGGGCAGATTTTTATTTTTTTTTTAATTTTTGGGGCCTCCAACTAATATCGCTATGATATTAAGTCAGAGGGTGTACAGAAAAGCAGTTTTTTCTGCTTTTATGTACACTTTCCCGGTGCTGGCCGAAATTAACTCCTGCCTTTGGTAGGAGTTAATTTCGCGGGGGAATAACTAATAGGCCCATCAACATGCATTTGCATGTTGCGGATGCTATTAGTTTCGAGGGGGGGGGGGGGATTGGCTGCACATTTCCCATGCGTCGAAAGTGCATAGCTAAATGGGGGCTAACAGTGCGCTCAGCCTAAGCGCACTTTACTGCATCGGCCCATTAAAGCACAAACCCAGTGGCTGTTGTAAGGGGGGAGGACTAGAAATCCATGCATGCAATGGGGTGAAATCAGACAATATCTATGTTAACAATCACAAGAACCTTTTGGAAACTATGTTAAACATCGAAACTTTGTAAACCGTTGTGATGGTGAAACCGAACAATGGTATATAAAACGCGATAAATAAATAAATAAATAAATAAATCCGACTGTCCTGGTAGAAGCGGAGCCTGCCAGTCACTTCATGCCAGGAGTGAGAAAAAGCAAATGAGCTTAGAGTCCCTGAATGTGCATCGTCCACGCAGACTGCCGAAAAGTGCTCGGCGTCTCTCAGTGGGGGTATTTATTTATTTATTTATTTATTTCTTTTGTATACCGACATTCGATCGAGATATCACATCGATTTCCAGATAACTAAAGGAATAGGGTGATAACAGCCCTATTTTACATTATAACATGGTATTAAATAGATATAAGAATATTTTACATTATAACATGGTAATAAATATAACAAGAATATTTTACATTATAACATGGTAATAAATATAACAAGTTGTAACAGAACTAACAGGAGTACATGGAACATTAGACTATAGTATATAACATATGTACATAAATGGCTTGTTGATGAGGATAAATTATGGTAAGGAGAGCAGGGAGTGTAGAGGGGGGAGGGGAGAGAAAGGGATGTGTGGGAGGAAGGTAGTGATAGGGAGGGAAAGGGTGGTGTGAGATGCTTGTGTAGGGAGGGAAAGGTGTGGGGCGAGATGCTTGTGGAGGGGGCATGGAGTGGATGGTGCGATTGGGCGGGTTATGTGTCGGGTGGGAAAGCTTTTAAAAATAGCCATGTTTTGAGGTGTTTTTTGAAGACTTGCAGTGAAGGTTCGTTTCTGAGACAGGTGGGGAGGGTGTTCCATAAGGTGGGGTATCTGCAAATGGTTTGTTTTGTGCAAACCCTGACGGGAATGGCCCTCACTCGTAAGCCAGGGGATATTCGTATAATCTCAAGCTCTCACATTTACTGTTTTAATAACAGTGAAGGACATTCAACGACTGATGCTGAAACCGACAGCACTCCTACGTCGTCGGCTAATGAACATTATCATTTAGCTCTGGTTGCCAACTTTCACGCCTCGTCTAGAAGAGCAGGGGGACACCTTTCCCGTACAAAACTGAGAGGGGAAAGAACTGACTTTTGGAGAGAGGGAGGACTATAGACATCCATTTAAAGGTTAATATATCTCCTCCGTCAGAGACATGGTGTTCTTTTTTTTTTTCTGCATTATCTGTAATACAGTTCTTGCTCCAGGGCTATTTCTGCAATCTGCACTTAAATGAATACCTGCCTCTCCCTATCCATTTCCATCCTGTCTACCTGCTGCCCTGGTATATGTCAAAGCCCCAGAGTTTCTTGCCAGCACGTATCCAGTCCCTCTCCCCCCTCGGGCACTCAGGAGCCTGCCACAGTCACTGTAATATCGCTTCACCCCAACATTCACATCCCCCTCTTATCAGCGGCGCTCATCGAGGCTGGACAGTGACACGTACTGCTCCAGCCCTGGATTTTATTTCCCCCTCCCCATGCTGGAGAGCAACCTGACATTTTATGCACTCCTGACCTCTCTTATCTGTGTATGGAAGCAGTCCAGCAGCCCCCAGTGCCTCGCTCCCACCTTCTCCCCGCTTTCCTGCCCTTTCGTATAACGCGAGACATTTGCACAGGGAAGAAGTTGTAGGGGGGGGGGGAAGGGGCCTGCCTCTGTTTGCCTGAATGCCACTGAGGCACTGGATAAGCTGGAAACACTTAGTAGTGGCAGGGAGCCAGCCTGCCTTGATACCATCAGAGTACATTGTTTAATGCTTCATGTATTTCACCTCTTCTGTCCCTGCATCTGGGTCCCAGCAAAGATGGAGGCTCTCATCATTCCTATTAAGGATTCAGATGGCTGAACAGAAATCTCTACAAAAAAAAACCTCCAGAGTCCATGCTCGTCCATTGCCTGGCCAGCAAAAGGAACTGGATAAATGCATCCGGGCTAACTTTGTTTGGATGCTCATCAGTGCCACTAAATATGACCAGATGTTTTAAAGATAGCCAGATAGGTTTAGGCAGCTAACACAAGGACGGCTCTGTGGCACTACCAGCGTTAACCGGCTATATTAGCAAACATCAGGGTTATCTGAATAACTTCGCTGGCTAACCGAACTCCGCCCTGAAATGCCCCCAAGGTATCCGGCTACGGTTCATCCAGCTAACTCCTTAGCCAGATAACCCGGAGGTGGTCAGACAGTAGCAATTCTCAAACCCTAAAACTTGTTCGGCTTAAGTCCAAACTTAGCCAGACAAATGGCACTGGATATCGGCCTCCAGATGAAGTCCATATTCAGCCACCGTGCAGCTTGGCGAGTTAGCCGGATAAACTCATTCTCTTAACTTGCCTCTATATTCAATGGGGAAGCTGCGCTGCTAAATATATCCAGCCGGCTAACTTTAGGGCAGGTCTACGGGATGACCAGACTTATCCGGCTAACTCAGCTCCTCCCAGCTATGCCCCCCGGAACGCCCCTAACTTATCCGCTCAGACTTCAGCTGGATAAAAGTTATCTGGCTAGAATTATCTGGCTAGAATGTATTCATTTAGCCAGATAACTTCTGAATGTTACAGATAAGTGCTTCTGAATATAGATCTCCAAATGTTTTTAAAAGCATTGGAGGGGTTTGTTATGCAGTGTAGTTTGTTTTGAGGGGTTTGTTATGCAGTGTAGTTTGTTTTGAGGGGTTTGTTATGCAGTGTAGTTTGTTTTGAGGGGTTTGTTATGCAGTGTAGTTTAGTGTCACCTTTGGGATCTTTCTCTCTGCTTTATAGATGGTTATTGACCACATTGATTATGGGGGTTTGATTTGGGTTAGGCTTTGGGCAAAGCTGCCACTCAAAATACTCAATCTCTCTCTGTATGCCACTGAGGAGTTTTGTTCCTCAGTGGTTTCAGTGGATTCTTGAATGAGTTCCACCTTTTATTCTCCCAGCAGCTGTAAATAATGTAACTTTTAATATAGATTATTGCAAAGGGGATGTATGCCCATTTCATAAATGATTACAGTCACAGCCATGTTAGAAATTATTGCAGCTGTGTTAACACTATTGAACACAATCTTTCAGTCACATTAAAGAGTTGGCACATCGCATGTTCTTTACCATACAGTATTGGGGGGGGGAGGCAGCACACTTTAGTGCATAGGTCCCTGGATGTCATTTTCATTTACATAGCAGATCCCCAAAACAGATCCCTATCAGAGCACCGGTGGCAAATTACTGAATATGCAGGAGTTGCAACTGCACTGGGCCCTGCAGGTCAGAGGGATCCCAGTACTGGACTACGAAGAGGGAAGGCGCGGGTTACTGCAATGTTGCCTTTGAGAACTGGAAAGGGGAACCCGAGTTTGAAGTGTAGCAGTGGAGACTGGCACTTGTCTTTCTGCCACTTCAGATTTGATCCTGGGCCAGCTCTCTCGTTCCCGAGGTCAGAAGCAGTGCTATGTTCCCTAAGTGCACCAACTCTCATCTGTCAAGCAGTTTCAGTTACTCAGTTTGAGCCATGCAGCATTGGCTGGAGGAATAGGAGAGAGGTAAGAGGACAGCAGGTAGAAAAGGAGCAGGTCACGAGGAGGAATATGGGAATGAAGGAGGTGAGAATAAAGATAAGGAGAGAAGAGAAGACAAAAAGAGAAGGATGATGGTTTGGAAGAAAGGATGGACGAGTGAAGAGCAAGGGATGATGAAGGAAGGAAAAGGGAAACTGATAGTGAGAGACATGAACACAATGAACTCTGGGGGCCTGCACTTCATTCATTCTTTCGTCCTGGGTCCATGCCAACTTTGCTGTGCCACTGAGCACCATTCACTCTGGCAACTAAGTGGTTCCCACTCAGGAGGGTCTGTGGGACTCTTGCAACCCCATATCCCATCTGTATCAGCAGCGTCTCATTTCCTCAGATCACCAGGTGAAAGACAGACCCCCCTCGCCCCCCCCCCCCTCACCAGATGATAGCAGGCTCCCACTCACTAGGAGAGACAAATTCGCCTTAAGTGCTAAGAGTGTCTGGCCTTGGTATTGGAGGCTGTAATTGTGCTCTTCAGAGCAAACTGTGGCCGCCATCCAAGTCAGGCTGCTATTGATTTCCAGAAGGGCTGAAGTGCTTATTAGATATTACCAGGACAAGGCACGCTCGGCAGCCAGGAGCTATAGATTTTACATCAAGATTCCAAATGATCTGTCATGGAAAAAGCCACTGGAGGTGATTGTCATAGCAAGGAAGGGGGTAGCGTCTTCTATATGGGGTGGAAAGTAACATCCAGTGCTGTGGAGGCAGCATCATGAGACATGGAGCAACTCTTCTCCTCCACAAAAGGGTCACACCACCTTTAATAAGAGAAGGGATAGGTAGATATTATTCTATAAGACTGTTGTTGCGCTTGCAAGGCTGGGTGAGATGAACACCAGCGAGGTGAGTATTTCTGTCCGTCCGGTTCAAGGCCATAGCGGCTCCTGACGGAGATCCCGACGAACCCACAAATCCTGCTGCAAGCTTCGTCACTGACTTGTGATGAGAATATGACGAGAGAGAGAGAGAGTTGAGACCTTTGCACGATAGCGCTCGTGCGCCTGTGAGGCTCCCCCGTCACCGTGCGCGCAGTCATTCGGGTGACCGTTCGTTGTTCTGAGGACAGCCAGTGCCTGCGGAGAGACGTCGCGACGGCGTTCAGTGTTTCAGGCTCACTGCACTTCAGAGATGCAGAGCTTCAGGAGAAAAGCCCTCACATCGGGGGTCATTTTCGAAAGGATTTACACGCTGAAGACTGGGTTTTACCTGTGTAAAATGCACTTTGCCTGTTAAGTGGGCATTTGTAAAAATTGCTACAATGTATTCCAATGAATTGTCCCTAGGACTTACCAGCATTAGGTGCATTTTATACGGGTAAATGGCTTTTGAAAATTGCTTCACTAGTAGTTACATTTATGTGCGTAACTCCTTTGAAAATGACCTACTTATTCAACCGTCTAGGTATAATTTCTTTATTTATGCCTTTTTATCAATTTAAGCATCTTAAGAGCTCTCAGCTGTCACTTATGACAGTATGCTGAGATGTGGTTTCATCATGAGTGTTGATTTATAGTATATAGTCCTTACAGACCACCTTCTTTTGACTAAAACTTTTAAGCTGCTACTGATTTCTATCTGTATTGTGCCATTCTAATATGTTATACCCCACCTTATATAAAGATGATGGGTAATAAATCCATATAAATAAATACTATAAACTAGGATTAGTGTCCCAGTGTTGCAAGAACTCAGAGAAAACCCCTTCTCAAATACACACACAGAAGCATAATATGCACACCCACACACCCCCCCCCCCACACACACACACACCCACCCACACGCACTTGTTATCTCTCTTTCACACATATGCACACACACACACACACAGTGTGGCTTTTTCAAAAGTGAAACAACAAACAAAAGAGCAAAGTTCGCCCACAAATTGGGAAGTTTGCCCACAAATTGGGAAATCCAAAGAGAAAAGGGGAAACCAAATGTATAATAATCAAACAATTGCTCACTTACATTATTTTTTTAAAAATTAAATTTTTGCTATTTTTTTGTAATTTTTATATATATATAAATATTTAAGTAAACTGCAACAGCAGGCCAGTCAGCGTCTCTCGTAAAAGTCAGAGAGTGCTTGGTCTTCTCAATCACTTGCAGTTACTTTTGAAATTAATTTCAAAATTTTTCATGACTTGCCGTTATGGGTTAATGAATACACATTCACTGCAGTGTAAAATAGATGGTATAGCAAGGCTAAACTTGAAAGTTTTTACTTGATGCCACAAAGTGACATCAAAAGTGACCCATTGATTGAGCATGCAGCTTTGAAAGCTGGAGATCCATGAACTAGGATTAATCCAACCCCACCACCCAAACCTCCCATTATGGACCAGAGTGCCCCAGGGATCTGTACTGGGACCGATGTTGTCTAACATATTTATAAATGATCTAGAGATGGGAATGGATCTTCTGCTGATGAAAGGCAATTTTCAAAGCTATTGGCTGGCTGAAAATTGCCCTCCCTCAATGCAGCTGGAAGGACACCTGTTCTTCCACAACGTACGGACATTCAGCCGCATTCACAGAATGTGTGCTTAGGCTGGTGGAGGAAATTGCATTTCCAACTCTAAGGAAGTTGGTTTCCATTCCAAAACTGTCTGCACGAACGGGAGGTGCAAAGGATTGTGGGTTTAGAGTCCCCGCAGACTTTGTCCCACTGTGGACAGTTTGAAAATTGTCCCCAAAGTGTATAAAAAGAGTTATATAGGGAGGAGGGCCACTGCTTTCTCATGTTGTAACTCGCCTTAAGCACCTGAGTGAAAAGACGTGTGCCAAATAAAAGTGTTATGTTATGGAACTGCTGAACGCTTTTATTAGTGTTTGAAGTATCAGAATGCAGAAAATGTTCTTCTCTCCCCCTGTTAATCTCCTGCTTACTGACAAGGAGGCTGACGACAGTGCTCGTGTTCTGAAGAGTTCTAGCACCCTCCTGTGCATGTCCCAAAGATCGTTTACATTTGTCGCTCTTTCGTCTCGTCTTATTCCCCAGGTCTGTCTTGGTTTCGCTCTGACCTGCCGTCACTACTTATTCTGGATCTACGATTAGCTTGAGTTGCAGAAGCAAGTTACATTGGGCGGAGTAATTTGTTTCCTTTTGGGATGTTTTCTACTGAATTTTAGGATGTATCTTTTACTGTATGCTGCCTACAGCCTGGCAGAGATGGCCTACAAATCTGCAAATAAATCCATAAATACGTCTCTACAACCTAGTTATCATCTTGGTCTCCTTTTCATTTCCTGTTTTTACCATTGTCCTTCCTTATTCCTCCATTTCTGTTTCTTCCCAGGTATCTTCTGTTTTTCCTCCTTTCCCTCTTTCTGCCTCTTTTTCATTCCTTTCTTTTCTGTCCTATCTGTCTTTTTAACACAATCTTATCTGGACTTTCAGAAAGCATTTGACTATGCACCATACGAGAGTCTATTAAGGAAATTTTAAAAAGTCATGGGATAGGAGGCAATGTTCTATTGTGCAGAGAATAGGGCTAAATGATCAATTTTCTCACTGGAGAAAGGTGACTAGCAGAGAGCCCCAGGGATGTACTGGGACCATTGCTGTTTAACCTATTTATAAATGATCTAGAGATGGGAATAATGAGTGAGATGGTCAGATTTGCTGTCGATACAAAATTATTCAACGTTATTAATCATAACAGGATTGTGAGAAGTTGTAAGAGGACCTTGCCAGACTGGGCATCTAAATGGCAGATGGCATTTAATGTGCACAAGTGCAAAGTGATGCACATAGGGAAGAGGAACCCAACTTATAGCTAATGATGCAAGGTTCCACACTGGCAGTCACCACCCAGGAAAAATATTTAGGCGTCTTCACAAATAATACGTTGAAATTCTCTGCCCAGTGTGCAGCGGCAGCCAAGAAAGCAAATAGAATGCTAGGAATAGAAAATAAAACAGAGGGTGTCATAATTGTGTGCAGTTCTGGTCACCGCATTTCAAAAAAAAAGATATAGCAGAATTAGAAAAGGTACAGAGGAGGGTGACCAAAATGATAAAGGGGATGGAACGATTCCCCTATGAGGAAAGGGTAAGGAGGTTAGGACTCTTCAGCTTGGAGAAGAGACAGCAGAGGGGGGATATGATAGAGATTTATAAAATAATGGGTGGAATGGAACAAGTAAATGCTTACTCTTTCAAAAAGTACAAAGACTAGGGAACATGCAATGAAGTACCTAGGTGATGCATTTAAAACAAATAGGAGAAAATACTTTTTTACTTGATGCATAGTTAAACTTTAGAATTTGTTGCCAGAGGATGTGATAAAAGCTGTTAGCATAGCTGGCTTTCAAAAGCTTTGAACAAGTTCCTGGGAGAAAAGTCCATAAACCATTATTAAAATGGACTTGGGGAAATCCACTGCTTATCCCTGAGATAAGCAGCCATTGAGTCTATCTACACCTTGGGATCCTGCCAGGTACTTGTGACTTGGATTGGCCACTGTTGAAAACACGAAACTGGGCTTGATGGACCTTTGGCCTGACCCAGTATGGCAAATCTTACGTTATGTTATATTCTTAGGCCCTTGAGTACAATAGATAGCCTCCAAACAAAGGGAAAATGTTCAATTTGGTAGAAATCAGTCATAATTTGTTGTTATTGCAGTCTGCACTGAGGGAAAAATATATACGGATGTGTTTTCCTGAGAAATGCAGCCAGAAACTGATCTATAGATATCGCGTGGCTGGTTTATTCTAGCCGTGGCCCCTACGTAACTCTTGCTTGGTGGATGGCATATATCCTGAAGGGCCATAAAAGAATTGGTAACTGGGGCTGTCTTCACACTTCTCACTCCCCTTACCTGTATCCCCAAGGTGTGCGTCCTTTCCCTGGGGGTGAAAGCAAACCTTGGCCCAGGCAGGAATGTTCTCCCATGTGTGTGTTACCATAGCTCTTCGGGGAAGGCACACTTACAAACCAAGCAGGACTCACAGGTGTTCAAAGTTTACTGTAATCCCTCTTAGAAGAATCAATAGATGCAAAGAATAAAGTGTTCAGATACTTCCAGCGTTCCCAGATTTACATGAGCCAGGATTAGACTGCTCTCTACCTCTGTGGATGTGTCCCTCCAGGCAGGGGCCTGAAACCTCTATCCTCCATGGTAGGAAAAGGTAATTGTCCCAAGGTGGCTAGGGAAACCTAACAGTGACCGGATCCCTTCCCACAGTACCTGAGGTCCACGTTGAACCCTGAACTTCGCCTGGCAGTGTCCTGCATCCCGGCTGAAACTCTAGTTGGGGGTCTCCCGATGTTTCTCCCCTGATGATTCCTCTTCAAAAGTCAAAAGCTGGCCTCCCAGGAGGAAAGGCCTAAACTGGAAACAGCTACTGAAGTTTCCAACTCAGGGGAAAAGGAAGGGAGCAGAAAATAAATCTCCCTTTCCCTAGGTTGCAAAACTTGAATCGGGGTCTCTTCTCACCCTGGGTGTGGCAACCTCCTCTTATGCTGGTGGAAGAGTGGGGTGCCGTCCCTCCTGACCATCCTGAGCAGGGGATACAGCCTGCCTGGAACAGGATAGGTAAAAAATGTAGAGACCAGAAAAAACTTGCAAAAACTCTCTTATGTCCTTCTTCCTTTCAGCCCTATTACAGGAACTGGCAAGGCCTGGGCCTCTCTTCTCCTTTGTCAGACTGAGATCCTAACTCACAGGCCGATACAGTAAAAAACGCGGGAGAGAGGGTGAGCACCCGCTCTCCCAGCACACGCACAGGACAGTCTCCTGTGCACGTGATACAGTAAATACATTTATTTAAATTAGGCCTGGGGGTAAAAAGAAGCGCTAGGGACACTAGCGCGTCCCTAGCGCCTCTTTTCGGACAGGAGCGGCAGCTGTCAGTGGGTTTGAGAGCCGACGCTCAATTTTGCCGGCGTCTGTTCTCAAGCCCGCTGAGAGCCACGGGTTCGGAAACCGGACGCCGGCAAAATTGAGCATCCAGTTTTCAACCCGCGAGCCGTGGGCCTATTTCAAATTTTTTTTTTTTTTAACTTTTTTTTTAACTTTCGGGACCTCCAACTTAATATCGCCATGATATTAAGTCGGAGGATGCACAGAAAAGCAGTTTTTACTGCTTTTCTGTGCACTTTCCTGGTGCCTGGAGAAATTAGCGCCTACCTTTGGGTAGGCGCTAATTTCTGAAAGTAAAATTTGCGGCTTGGCTGCACATTTTACTTTCTGAATCGCACGCGCATACCTAATAGGGCCATCAACATGCATTTGCATGTTGTGGGCACTATTGGGTTCGGGGGGGGGGGGGGTTGGACGCACGTTTTGGACGCGCTATTACCCCTTACTGAGTAAGGGGTAAAGCTAACGCGTAGAAAACGCACGTCCAAATGCGGGTTAACAGTGCGCTCCATCGGAGCACATTGTACTGTATTCGCCTATCAGAGAGCACACATGATACACATTCTTCCCTTTCAAAAGCAACCCACATCTCCCCTACTCTCTCCTAAACTAACCCCCCCCCCCCCCCCCCCATCTTGTGCCTAAGGGACATCCAATTCCAGACAAACTCTGGGGGAGATGCTGCAATGGATGGTTTGTCCCTCTGCAGCTGACTACCCAAGGGCTGGGACTAGGAACATTTTGTGTCATCGTCAAATTTGATCACTTCACTTGCTGTTCCCATTTCCAGGTCGTTTATAAATATATTAGCAAGCATTGGTCCCAGAACCCTGCGGCACTAGTCCACTATTCACTTTTCTCCATTTAGCCTTACTCTCTGTTTTCTATCTTTTAACCAGTTCTCAATCCTCAGTAGGACACTGCCCCCATCCCATGACTTTTTAATTTCCTAAGACGCCTCTCCTAAGGGACTTTGTCAGATGCTTTCTAGAAATCCAGATACACTATATCAACTGGCTTACCTTTATTCATTTTGCTTATGCCTTTAAAAAAAAAAAAAAAGCACATCCTAGTGAATACTGAACAGCAGTATTTGTTGCCATTTCTGTTTTCTCCTTGCTCTCCATACATTTCTTAGCCAGGAAAAGTATGAAAGAAGGCAGGAAACGCAGTGCCACCTAGTGGCCCTGATGGTTATTCAACTAATAACACAAATCCCACCCGCTTCTCTTGAAAAATCTTTGTTCAATCTGTGTATATTCTGCGACTTATTGACCAGGAAATATACATTATATCTGCCTACCGAATATTTAAAGGACCTTCATATACTGTGGTAATTACATCACACAGCTCACTGAGCAACTCAATTGTTGCCATGCCTACTTATATACTTAGTAAACATTCATAACTTTTTTATGAGTATGCAAATAAAAACTTTTTTTATGCATACACAAAGAGTTTCTTATCTTTTCTCTCTTTGGTGGTCCATGAAGTTAATTTTGTTCTATTGTAACAGTATGGGACACACTAGTTATGCTAGTTGACCATTTCTGGCCTCAATTTGAATGATAAACAGTTGAATAAAGGCACGTCTGTGCTTCGGAAGAAATCCTTCCTTCTTCAGGAGGTAAATAATTGATTCTGCCTGAAATATTTCCCAAAACAAAAGCGTTGTTTCAAAGTCCCAATACTTCCAAAGAACCACAGGAACAAGTCAATGGTGGCATTAATGATACAATCAATACCACATCCCCTTTTCTAAATGAGGGATGACCATACTCCCCCCATAAAACCCCACAATTCCATGCAAAGGTAGATGCTGTCAGATTCTCTGAAGGCCAGGGTAGATTATCTGGACCTACAGGTTCCTGTTAGGGATTATTCTGCTTTATTTATAGACAGCCACTATCCCATGGGCTTCCTGGGTCAATTAAGTCTCTCAAAAAGGCTGAAGGTTTTCTCTTCTTGGTTGGATATGTCCTGTTGGCAAAAGAAGCTGGACCCTCTGCCAAGGGTATGTCTCCGGTGGGAGATCCTGCAGACTGTCTCTGAGTGGCATTGTCTTGTGGCAGCAAGAGGTTGCCCCTCTCTAAAACAAGGTAGATCTGACTGCGACAAAATAAGATCAAGGGGTATAATAACAGCATTTCAAGTTACCTTGAAGATCCGGGGCATGGGCCCATAAGCTTTCCAATTCCCTCCTCCCAAGATTTTGATAATTAACTCAGTCACAATAAGTAGCTCCCCTCCACACAAGAACAATCCTATAAAAACACATAATTGGGCATCACACCAATGATCTCTGTTCTATGTTCCCATACAGCTGTAATCAGGGAGTCATCCTATATGACCTATATGACATGGAAACTATCCTACTAGTTCAATCCTGGAGGGGTTCCAATGGCTCTCTCCACACCCGCCTCTTACCAAATTCAGTACATTCAGAGTCTGGACACCTCCACTCACAAAACATGAGGCACTGCTACATACATTTGCACCACTGTCACAAGGTGCTGGGCATGCATGTCAGTGGCATCTCTAGGTAGAAGAACCTTCTAAGTAACAAAGAAACCATTTAGTAAAACTAACTACCACCCTAAAATTATTTGAGATCATCAATCCATAAAAATTCTTCTATATGAGAATGAATTCTGGAGTCTATAGAGGATAGGACAGAATCTCAAAATAAACCTTATATCTCAAGTTTTACAATCCCCTGCATTCACAGAAACTCCCATAACAAAGGGTGCAGAGTAGTACAAGGACATTTCCCCTTGCCACTTACCACAGAAAAATAATATTCAAATTCAGATGTCACCTCAATATTAGCAGCATAAACTCCCTCTACTACCAGGACCATTGTGTAATTATACAAATCCCTGCAAAAAATGTACTCAGGACCTATAGGAAAACTGCCGTACCATAACACACTAACTGCCAGGTTCAAACAGTAACAACCCTACCTATGAAAAGGCAATACTGCAAATATTACACCAGGTCCTAAAACACCAATACACCTCCTATTAGGAAAACAGAACAAATCAGGCAGCTATAGATCCCTACACAGAAACTACAAGCTATCAAAAATAATTCACTTCAAACCCAATAATTAAAACTCATAAGAATAAAACTCCTCCACTCTCCATACCTGGAAACCTCTAATTTCCAGTCAGCCTGGATGTCGTGCATTAGTGGGAGGAAGGGGGGTGCTCACAAACTTTATCCTCAATCATATACACACATTCTATAACACAAACATGTTCATTCTCAAAAACATGCACATTCTGTCACACACACACACACACACACACACACACACAAGCTCCCTTACATAAACACACATACTCCCACAGGCTCCCCCACTCACATACCCGCATGCAAAACAGGCTCTCACTTCCACAGGATCCCATACTGTCACATGCTCTCTCTCTCACACCGCACAGCCTATCCTGTGGTGGCCAAAGAGAGAGGGAGGACCAAGGGTCTCCAACAGACCCCATCCCACTGGCAGCTGAAGATCAAGAGGCCCAACAGGCTGTCGCATAGCCCATCCCACATTGGCAGGACCCAATGGATGCCAGCGGACATCATCCCATTTGTGATTGAAAAGGCCCTGAGAGTGACTGTGTGAGACTCTGTATGTATGTGCTCGTGAAAGCCTGTATATATGTGTGTGCAAGAGAGAGAGACTGTGTATATGTATGTAAGAGAAAGAGAGAGGTAGTGGGTGTGCATGTTCCCTACTCTAACCCCTCCTCACCCTCACACTAATCCATGACAATTTCAGGGCATCTGGAAATCAAATGTTCCCAAGTATGGAAAGGAGGTTTTGTAATCCTTATTTGTTTTAATTATTGCATAGTGTTTGTCTGCTATCTAGAAGTATTTTATTGGTGTTTGGGAAATTTTAGATATTCTGTCAGTTGTTTTGAAATACTTATTCTTTTATTAGTGTGATTTTACTATTTTGGTTGATATTTTATATTTCTTGATTTTATTGTTTGATGTTTTATGAGGAATAGTGATATTTCTGTTTTTTTCATTGTTGCACTACATATAGAGTCTGGCTTATTGCAGTTTCCAGTTCAGTTTGCACTTTTCTGTTCTTACTTTATGGTCACTGTTTTCTGTATTTGATGAAGATTTGTATGTATTCTGCATGTGTGACCAAGATGAGATATTCTGCTAGTATGTAGCTTCTGTAAGGATCTGTTGCAGTACAGCTTGCTGTGTTTTCACCATAGGACAGATCTTTACAAACTTTTAGCCAATGTGACCCCATTTTAGCACTTGAAAATTCACATGACCCCAGAAGATGATCAAAACAAATTAGTAGGGGTGTAGTTCTCCTCTAATAATCCTGCTATAATACTCTCCAGCAGATCCTCTCTCTCAACCTCTCCAGTGGATCCCCTCTTTCAGCTTCTGCCCCTCCAGCTAATCCCCTCTTACATCCCCCAGCTCACCTCTCTCTCTCACCCCTTCAGCCATCTTTGTATCCCCCAGCTGATCCTCACTCACTGTCTTATTACCCCCAACTCATCTTCTGTTATTTCCTTCCTCTCACCTCTTAGATTGGGGGTTGCCTGCACGATGCGCAGCTGCTACAACCCTTAAGAGAAGGCCTGGGAGTAGTCTGCATGGAGTGGCAACTGCTACTGTCCTTAACAAAAAAAACTTGCAGGGCAGTCAGGATGAACCTTTTTGGTCTTTATTTGCCATCAGTCACTATATATGGAAACCTCATCCCCTCTCTATCATCTCCTAGCCTCATATCTTTCTCTCCACTCTTCTCTCACATCTCCCAAGCTGAACCCCCTCACTCCCTAGCTCCCCTCTCCAGTCAATCTTCTTTCTCCCCCATCTCACTCTCCATAGCCAACCTCTCTCCAGCTGATCCAGACTTCACCCCCCTCCTGCATCTGATCCTTGCCTTCAAATAGCCCTCCTCTAAACATCTCCCTGGGTCAGGGCCAGCATCAATATCTTTCCAGACCAAAGGTGAGGGCAGCATGATAACAAGGGCAACACTTTTCTCTAGGGTAGATTCAGTGGTGGGAGAGGCTAGAGGAGCTATGGCAATCTTCACCGGCCCACGCTCACTCAGCCCTCTCCTCATCTTGTGGCTGGTCCCAACCTCGACAGTGGTCTGCAAACAGCTGCAGCAATGGTAATGAAACTCACTCAGGGTCTGTGAGTCTGTGCAAGCTCAAAAGCCCTGTAATGGCCCCTTTCTCTCCTCTTTCAGGGCTTCCTGTTACCACAGAAACTCATGTGAGGGTGGGGATCCCTGCAGGGCCAGTGAGTATGCGCTGGCTTACAAGCCCCATGCTGCCTTCCACTACTGATGCTGCAGCTTCTGGCACCTAAAGATAAAGAGCACAGCCATATGAGGCACTGGTGGCTTCAGCTGAAGGCTGACCCTGCCATAGGAGGTGTAAGGTGTACTGTTATTCCAGACCTGGGGTAATATTGCAGTGCTGTCTTTTCCTAGGTAGGGTTTTGCTGTATTAATGCTGGAAGTTAGTGCATATTCTGGGTGTCGCTATACAGGTTCTAGGGGTCGCAGGATTTTGTGTTCCTTCACAGTGGAAGGTGTTTGTATTGCTGCTACTGAGGTGTCGCCAGAATTTGAAAATTGTATTTTGTATGGTGAGATGTAAGAGGAAAGACATTCACCAAACATTTTTCAATGAAATCTATGAATTAGGCTGTAAAACATTCTAATATGATTAAATGGGCCTTCATATTGAATGCACTCGGCTCATCTGTGCCAACAAGGCTTATCATGGCAATAGTTCAAAGTTATAATCACCGGTTCACAATGTTCATTGTTCTCTCTCTTTTTCTTTTTGTTTTTTTCAATAATGCAATATAAAACAAAAGTTTGTCTCTCAAGTTACTAAAATGTCTCATGTCTCCAGGTGAACAACCTCGATGAGTACTAATAATGGCTCAAAAAATAAATTCACGCAAATACTTGAACCGTCCGTCACAGTACTGTATTTTGAAATTTCAAACTTATCTCTGTGTTAAGGAGTTGTCATTATGCAGCACAGACCTTCTTCACTTGTCTCACAAAAAAACCATTCCCAACTTAGGGAGTGGAGGACTGGCCTAGTGGTTAGCACAGAAGGCTGTAAACCATAAAAGCCTGGACGAGTCACTTCACCCTCCATTGCGTACCATTTTCAAGGGTGGTATAGATTTTACATCTTACATCTGACTTAGTCTGTTTAATATCTTTTGAGGGTCTTGATGCCTGCAGCCTTCTATACAGAAAGGTGGGGTTCATGGTCAAATCCGTCCTGAATCAATTTTAAATTCTGCTTGAAGGCTTCTATAGAAACCATGATAGTCCGAGGGGTTTCCGTGTGATCGTGTCCAGCAATGGAGTCCAAGAAGGCAATTTCCATATTACCAGAATCCTTTAAGAGAAGCATTGTTGCAGCCACATTTTTAGAGCAGCATACAGCAGCGTAATGTCCCTTTTTTTTTTAATAGTGCCCACATTTGGTGTCCTGACAGGACATTCTCATCACTGATAAGGTGACTTACCTTACCAAAGGCAATCTTTTATTTATTTATTTTATTTGTTTTTTATATACCAACATGTTACGTCATCTTATGGGCAGCTATGAGTCTCCCAGAGGGAATTATAATCTCTGCTGCTTTGCCCACAGTATACAAAAGTGCGTACTTGTTTCTGTTCTGATCGCTTATCCAAGCCAGGGGTCTGGGCAAACTGCAGAAATCTCTTTATTAAAATGACAGAGACTTCCAGGTGCTGGAATTACCTACCACACCTGAATGTAACTCACCTTGCTCTTGGATTTGGAAAGATGACTAACTCAGTCTAAAATCCAAATCCAATTTCAATGTTACACAAGTTTAAAACTTCCTGTCTGACCCTTTGGAAGAAGGATGGAAGGTGCCTGCATGCATTTCTAGTACTAGCCCAATGGCCACTGGAGGGAGCATTCTCAGCGATTTTGACTTCCCAGTCCTCCCTGTAATTGCTTGTGCACCTCCAGCCCTGAGGACACCAAACTAGTGACAGGCTAGGAAAGTCAATCAGTGGAAGTGAGTGAGCACTCCCGGGGATAGGTGAGAGGCATTGTACAGTGAGCAGGAGCAGCTGGGAAGGAGATCAGAGAACGAGAGAACAGCACCATACCATACAGGTTAGCAGAGCTGGAAAAGTCATATATGAACTGTACGGTACTGCAGCACTCCCTCCTTATAACATCAGGGTGGGGACAGCAACACAGCTTGTTCTTACATTGAGGATCTATTATAGTAGTCTGTTGCTTAATCTGGGAACAAGACCTCTGTTTCTAATACCCTGCTTTTCTCAAATTTATAAAGAGATTTGTTATAAAGAGAGCCACTGTATGTTACAGACACATTAAAGTTGTTGTCTTTTAAAATGTCTAAGAGCTACCTTATTAGAGACATGAAATAATAATAACTTGGATGAGAACGAGACTTTTCATTAGAACAAGATCCTAGCGCATTTTGAATTTAATATTTCAGAAACATATATGCAGTCACCTCTGGCGTGGATGACCTGGAATCGCATTTCTGGTACCTGGACGGCATGACATCGTGGGATGAGATGAAGCAATCATCTTGCCCTAATACTGCTGAGCAAATTAAGACGCAAGAAGACAAACAGGCCGATACAGTACAGTGCGCTCCGGTGGAGCCGTGCGTTTTTGACACGCTAGCTTTACCACTTAAACAGTAAGGGGTAATAGCGCGTCGAAAACGCGCGGCCAACCCCCCCAAAACTAATAGCACCTGCAACATGCAAATGCATGTTGATGGCCCTATTAGTTATTCCCGTGCGATACAGAAAGTAAAATGTGCAGCCAAGCCGCACATTTTACTTTAAGAAATTAGCGCCTGCCCAAAGGTAGGCGTTAATTTCTGCCGGCACCGGGAAAGTGCACAGAAAAGCAGTAAAAACTGCTTTTTTGTACACCCTCCGACTTAATATCATAGCGATATTAAGTCGGAGGCTCCAAAATTTAAAAAAAATTAAAAATTAAAAAAAAAAAGTTAAATCGGCCTGCGGGTCAGAAGACGGACACTCAATTATGCCGGCGTCCATTGGGAGCCCCCGCTCTCCCGCGGGTTTTACTGTAACTGTCACACACACAGTTATTTGGGGAAAAGGATTATGTTAGCTCATGCGGCCTCTTGGAATAAACCATGCCATAGGGTTGAGTACAGCTCAGAAAAGGCCCAAATCAATTAATTTTAATTAAAGCCCTTCCATTAGAGCTTGGAGCCCCAGAATCCGACACAATCAGGACCTACTCATTTCAAGGACCACATGTGAACAACGTGTTTCTTGATGGCTGAAATATCACTAAGAGTCCAAATGAGTGGACCACTGAGCTCCAGCTTTGTGCTAGCCACCTATACAAATGTATGCACAGGCCAGCCCTGTATCTCAGATTGCAGTGCTCTGGGCCTCGACACAGGGAATCCGAGTCTGAAGCCTTCGTCCAAAAGGGCCAGTCAGGCCCGGGCATGCTGTGGCTGCAGCGTGCTCGGGCCCAGGAAGGGAGGGAAAGGCCACCACCCTGGCAGCACTGAGAGTGCACCTGAGAGGAGGCAGCACTATCACTAGCACTACTTAACCCAAGAAGCACCATGCTGGGTCAGAATGATGGTCCACCGAGCCCAGCATCCTGTCTCCGACAGTGGCCTAGTCGGGTCGATAGTAAGTACCCAGCAGATGCTAATGGGAAGCTCACTTCTTGCTGCTCACTCCCAGAAGTAAGGGATGGCAATTCCCCATCTCAGTCTGACTAATAATTGTTAATGGACCTGTCCTCCAGAAACTTGTCCAAACCTTATTTTAAAACCCAGCCATACTATTTATCCTCAACCAGATCTTCCAGCAACAATTTCCACAGCTTAATTATGTGTTGACTGAAAATTTTTTTTAAAAACCCTCCTTTTTAAAATGTGTTTTAAATCTTCTACCTGCTAGTTTCATGGAGTGCCCCCCAGTCTTAGAACTGTTTGAAAGGGTAAATAACCGTTCCCTATCAGGCTGAGGACAGCAAAACCTGCTGCAGGGTCAAAGGGAAACGGAAAGGTGTGTGCAGGGTCTATGCCTGCCTTTCTGCCACTGGCACAGACTAAGGCCCAGGCAGTAAGCTGCGCTAAAAATCGCACTTTGTACTGGAGAGGACAGTGCGAGCATTAACGAGGCCCCGTGAAAACTGAAGCCGGTGCATTAAATTTAATGCAGCCTCAAGTGCTGAATAGATAAATGCTTCATTACTCATTACCAACTCCTGGTACCTTTAGAGCTGGATCCTTGCCCAGGTAGATAGACGTACCACCCCTCTCAGAGCTGTAGTTAACCGCTAGCTCGTCAACCCTACATAGGTCTCCTGCACCTCCTTACTGAGGTAACCACTCCCCTGACCTCATCCTCTTCCATACTCTTGCAGGACTCCCCTCCGAGCTCTCCCCCATCCTGCCTTGCCAGCAGGAGCGCCCCTTACCTAGCCCTGACTGCTTGGCATTCAGTGACAAAACATGATGGTCAGGGTGGGACCCCATGCTGCCATTCCAATAGCAGCTGAAGAACCGGCCCTCCTCCTGCTAGCGGGCTTGCGATGGGGAAGCCCAAGGAGTTAACATGTTGAAGGAGGACCTGACAGGGGACAAGGGATATATCGAAGAGACTCAGGTTGCCAGGGGGAAGGAGCTGACTGAAGGGGATTAGATTGCGCTGGATGGGGTTGGGGGGGGGGGGGCACGGGGAATGGTGGGTGAGGAGAGGGTTTCCCCTGGCTAACCGACACTTAACTGTGGACTGGTTAGCGTGAGGGAACATGACAGTACAATTATAAACAGAGTGTGGCTGTGCTTAAAGAGCTGCACTACTTTTAATGCTGGCCTTACAGCATGCCAGCACTTTTCACACACTTTTATTTTACTAAATCAGAGGTTAAAAACCCAATTAGCAGGTTACCCACAGTGACCTGCTGATTTTTAACACTATAGTACATAGGGCCCTAAGGGATCCCTCTTCCTGTCACACAGAGGAACTATCCTCTCCCTATCTGAAAGTGGCACTCCCTGCCTCGTACTAGTACAAACTGTAGGCGCTCCTCTAAATCAAGCCGATACAGTAAAAGTCGCGGGAGAGCGGGCATTTGCCGCGCACAGGCCAGTGACCTGTGTGCGCGATACAGTAAATAAAAATATTTAAATTAGGGCCCACGGTAAAAAGAGGTGCTAGGGACACTAGCGCGTCCCTAGTGCCTCTTTTTGGACAGGAGCGGCGGCTGTCCGCGGGTTTGACAGCCGACGCTCAATTTTGCCGGCGTCGGTTCTCAAACCCGCTGACAGCCAGGGGTTTGGAAACCGGACGCCAGCAAAATTGAGCGAGCCACGGGCCGATTTCAAAAAAATTTTTTAACTTTTTTTTAACTTTCAGGACCTCTGACTTAATATCGCCATGATATTAAGTCGAAGGGTGCACAGAAAAGCAGTCTTTACTGCTTTTCTGTGCACTTTCCCGGTGCCCGGAGAAATTATTTATTTATTTATTTTATTTAACAGTTTTATATACCGACCTTCATAGTAAATAACCATATCGGATCGGTTTATATTTAACAAGGGGTATAACTGGAGTAACAATTCAGGTGAACGAAGATAACAATAGGTAGGAATAAGTCAAAGTTACAATCAACAGGGGGAGGAGAACTTGGAAGCTTGCAACAAGCTGGAAGGAAGATAAGGCGGGAAGAAATTATAACGTATTACAACGTATTGCCAAAGGGCGTACGGGTTAAAGCTTAAAAGGTGCTTTAACCTGGACGTTTAACCTAGAAATATCAGAGTCCATTGTTCAAGAGAATAGATGCCAGGCTGGGTTAAATTGAAGGACAACTAGTGAGAGACTGGTGGATCGGCGAAGGCTTGGTGAAAGAGCCAGGTTTTAAGTCTTTTTCTGAAAGTTAAAAGGCCTGGCTCTAATCTGAGATTTGATGGGATGCTATTCCAGATAGATGGGCCTGCTATCGAAAAAGCTCTGTCTTTGGTCGTAGAGAGGCGTGAGGCTTTAATGGGGGGATATTTCAGAGTGCCTTTGTGAATATCTCTAGTAGGTCTGTTAGAGGAGTGGAGTTTGAATGGGATTTCCAGGTCGAGTTGAAGTTGATGATGGATGGTTTTGTGGATTAAGGTGATCGATTTGTATAGAATCCTGAAATTCACTGGTAGCCAATGTAAGTTCTTGAGGATGGGTGAGAAATTAACGCCTACCTTTGGGTAGGTGCTAATTTATGAAAGTAAAATGTGCGGCTTGGCTGCACATTTTGCTTTCTGAATCGCATGGGAATAACTGATAGGGCCATCAACATGCATTTGCATGTTGCGGGTGCTATTAGGTTCGGGGGGGTTGGACGCGCGTTTTCGACGCGCTATTACCCCTTACTGAATAAGGGGTAAAGCTAGCGCGTCGAAAACGCGCGTCCAATCGTGGGTTAACAGTGCGCTCCACCGGAGCGCACTGTATTGTATCGCCTGAATGTACTTCATCAGCACAGACTGTGGGCCTTGCTCTCTCCTTGTCTCCATCTTACTGCAGCACAGAGCAAAGGAACTCTTCTCCCTATCTAACACCTGCACAGAATGAAGGTACCTTGGCTGGTCCTTTGACTTACTTAGCAAGTTACTGAAGCACAGAAGCCTGCGTCCGAGCCTCTGGTTCAGGCCTCCTAAGGCACAGGATATCATGGGGCTCTGGGAGGGGGAAAGAGGATCATAAGGAAAACTGCAGTTTGGAAGGGTGCAGGTGGGTACAAAACCCATCCTCACCATTCAGGGCCTTAGTGAATAAAGATTTTTTTTTTCCCATAGACAAAACGGGGAAAAGCCCTTTCTGAATAAGACCCTTAGTCGAGCAGTAAGGGCTTGGGGTCTCTGACTAACTGGAACCTCCTACTGGCCTCCTCTGCTGACCCACGGAGGAGGTCTGAAAGGCGAGAAATAGCCCTTGTCAATCAGTCTGACGCGCTCCATGGTGGTTGCCACACTTGTCTGAATTATCAAGAAAGCTCCTCGTCCAGCGAACATGTTGGCTAACAGTCATTTATTGGTTCGGCAGTTGCTCGGTTTTGATTGACTGCAAATATTACTGCCCTTATCATAAGGCTTGGGGGAATCATTCACAGAGCGGCAGATACCACCACAACAAGGTTGCTGGGAAAACTGGACCATCTGAGCCTTTTCTGCCGTCATTACTATGTTACGGCAGCACCGCCCTCCCCCCCCCCCCATCTCCCCTCCCTTCAGCCCTCAGCAGCCAGTGACAGCCAGCAGATGGTGTCTCAGCAGGGGGCAGAGCGTAAAACATGAGAAAACATGGGCGGGAGGGGGCATCCCATTCCTGCTTTCTAGGGCTTAATTTAGATGTTTGTAACCCCTGGGGTGAAATATAAGCTGGAGGAACTACAAAAATTTTTTTTTTTAATTTTAATAAAAAGAGCAAGTATAGCCTGGGAGAACAAATATAAAATATATGTACCTGGTCTTTGGCACGCTGACCTGGGCTGTTGAGGCCCAGGCAGTAAAGAGGCAGCATCTTTATTTATCTATTTTTTTTAATTTGCTCTGGTCATGCATTGTCAGCATCATTGCTGCGTGCGGGAGGAGGGCAGGCCATGCTTTGTTTCCCCCGGGTTAGCGGCGGTGAAAAGCTGACCGGGGAAAGGAGGAGGGAGACATGCCCGCGATCACGGGAGGCCCACACAGCAGTTGTTCTTAGCCCCAGGCTACAGGAGGAACAAGCATCGTCTCTTCTAAAGCAGCTGCGAGTAACGCAGCTGCAACAGGAGCCGGCAACGAGGGTTTCTTCTAGGGTGGCCAACTGCCCAGTTTTTGAACCGGACAGCGGGTTTTCCCCTCAGCTGTAAAATCCGGGGAAAGCAGGCAGCAGAAAGTTAGAATATGGTGGCCGGGCCAGGGGCCAATCAAATTACCTGTTGCTCTGAGTTGCCGCACCAATCAATTGCATGCTCTTTTAGGCCGCTTGCCGATTGCAGGCCGGAGACAACAGAAAGGGGTTTGCTCATGTTCAGGCTGTAGGGCATGAGTATTGGAAAAGGGTGGTCCACAGGAGCCATGGCCCCACCAGCTGGAGTGCTGATGAGTCGTGCTTTGATCTGACCCCCCCTTTCCTGTAACGTAATATAGGGAGCCAGGACATTCACTTCTCCTAGCATTCGCCCTTTTACAATAACAATTGAATTAAGCAGACAGACACAAAAATGGGATCAAATAGGCCGCAGCTTTATTTACATAACAACCAGGTGCCCGAGCCCAACAGAAACAAGAAATCAATAGCCCACTCTGTGAACATCTGCCACCAGCCAGCAAGATGAACATCATCAGGCCACCCGACCTGACAAGTTATCAGCATTGCACAGACCACTCCAATGACCCCTGCCACCACCCAGCAAGCAGCCGTGCAAGCAAGGCCCCCACCACAACTCAGCAAGGAGCCGCTCGTGGGACAACTGCATCCAGTTGTGCCCACCACCGTCAAGTCAAGCAAACATTTAGCACAAGACTGAACCCCGACTGGCTCTGGCAACCTGACACAGGCACATGTAGGAACTTATCCTGTGACCCCCAAAGATGAGGCCATGATCCCTAACAGAGCAAATCTTCCAAGGCCTCCTGAAATGTGTTCAAAAACAAATCCAAACCCCGATCCAAGTCCCAGGACCATTCGTGCCTAATATGCTGATCCCCAAATACAGCTAACCAAGAACCAATCTGCTGATTGACCTTAGTTCGACTACACTGCCAGATTCTCTTGTTCATCACAACAAGCCTTCGAATTATGTCAGACCAGCAAATTACAGCAGCAGGTAGCAACATGGAAATGGACATTAAAGCCTTCTTGACCATTCTGATGAATTTGCACCCTGGCATTTTCCCCCAATCATTCCCGCCCAAATGTATTATCAACACATGCAGTTGACCAAAACACTCCAACACCCCCCCCCCTCCCCACACACACACACACACACACACACACACACAAGCAAGGGATCAGCTCAACCTGACGTATCCCTCTACACCCCAATTAATGGACAATTGCATCATGCTGAGACAGATTCAGCTGGGCCCTGTAAGGATGCCTCCAAGCATGCAAATATGCCCAGACAACATATGAACATATGAATGTTCAACAATCTATGCAGAACCTGTAAAGAAAAGACAATTAGTGCCAACAGACTCATCAAAAAGGGCCCAGACGCACATACCTTTCAACAGCATCGGACTTCCATTGCCCAATCTTCGGATCACACCACCAGACAAACCCAAGCAGGCTGCCGATGTTGCAGCTCTGATTCTGAATGAATGAGTCCCAAAACAACTCACATCCAAACCAAAAGTAAATAACTCTGACTGCAACACCATCTCAAAGTGATATTTGGTCAAAAGCTGAAGATCAGCATGAACTAAAAATCTTGAGTCACCCACCTGTTGAATCCTACTAAAAGAAATGGAATTGGCAACTGAACAAGTACGTAACTCTGGAACCACATGCAAAACCACCGATGCACCCTTACCACCTTGGTCAGTTTTAGACCTAGGGACATAAACTATAATAGAATTGCCACTCAAGGTCACATGCTGGGTTAATAAACCCGAAGACTCCACCCCATTAGTAGCCCTAGCAATGAGCTCACTAATCCTAAAAGCTCCAAAACACAAGCACAAAAGCTAAATGGAATAGACAACATTCATACTGTGACACGCAAATACCCGACAACACATCCCATAACCGTAGCAAAATGTCATGAGTAATAGGCAAACACCCATTGGGCTCCTGTGCCACCACTCTAGACCAACTCAGCAACAAACGACATCCCATTGGGAATCCCCAACCATGGACATGCATAAAAAAATGAGTACCGCAAAAGCTCTCTAGAAACCGCAGCCTTCGAAACCCCTCAGCCTTTGCATTCTCAATGAACCGCAACAAAATGATATCAGGAACTGGGCCCCACCTCCAACCCAAAGTTACAAGAAAAGACACCACCTTGTCGGCTCCAAATACTGCAGAATTCAGCTGCCAGAATCCTTACAGGAAAAAAAAGAAACGAACACATAACACCCATTTTATCTTCTCTTCACTGGCTACCTATTTCTGCACGAATTACCTACAAATTAATGACCATCATTCATAAAATCCTAAATGATGATCTTCATGGACTAAAAGGCTTAAACATAACCCCCCAAAACCCACAAAGAAACCTACTCTCTAACAACGCAGGATTCTTAAACATCCCCACCTTAAGAGACGCTCATCTTTCAACTACACGAGAAAGAGCATTTTCCATTGCCTCCCCCAAAATTTGGAACACCCTACCCAAAGAACTGAGGACCCAGCATATCCTGAAAACATTTTAAAAAGACCTAAAAACATTTTTATTCCTCAAACTCTATTCTATCTGACACCTGATCATCCCAGCCCTCAACAGAACTCGCAAGCATAAACCTCCTCTTCATGCTCTCCTGATGTACCCTCCTTTTTCACCCCTCCCTGCTCTCTCACGTGATTCATTAAGTTCATTGAAAATGTTCTCCTCACTATTCTGTTATTCAACTACTAAGAAAAAATGTTTACTGTTCACAATACTCTACTGTTCCCAACTACCATGTTAACTCCATTTGATTGTATGCTAATTGCATATTTTGTATGCTAATTGCATATTTTGTAAACCATTATGATGGCTCTACCGAATAGCGGTATATAAAACTCTACAAATAATAATGTAACCTGTCCACGTAGAAGGGACTAAAGATGCTTGGAGCAGCTTCCATGCTACCAGGAACCAAATTTCCATAGGAAAGGAGGTACAGGTGCTCCGAACCGATCAGCCTCTGGGGCAAGCTTCCAGAACAGGTTCCACTTGCAATGAGAAAGAGAATCAGTCAAAACATTAGAAACCCCTGGAACATGACGAGCCCAAGCATTCACATTCAACTTCATGCAATGGAGTACAAATGCACGTAACAAATCAGATACCAGTAAGCATTTCATGGTTCTCCTATTAATAACCTCAACCACACCCAAGTTATCACACCAGAAAACCACCTTTTTGTTACGGAGATGTGAACCCCACAAAACACAGCAAACAACTATTGGGAACAACTCCAAAAAAGTAATATTTTTTGCCATTACAGCTGACTACCATTCCTCTGGCCATGAAGCAGCGCACCAGGATCCCTGACAATAAGCGCTGAAGCCAAGCGAACTAGCAGCGTCCGATAAAGTTCCAAATCATGATTCGATACCCTGCTTGATTTCTAAAGTGAAAGACCACTAAAATTTTCAAAGAACCAATCACAAATAATCAAATCGACACGGATCCTTTGTGAAACCCAAATGTGATGATTCCTCTTCTTCACACCAGACATTGCAGATGACAACCTACACAGAAAAACCCTCTCCATGGGAACAACCCAACAAGCAAAATTCAAACTACCCACTAATGATTGTACCTGTTCCAAGGTCAACTTCTCACAGTGTATGACCCTTCTAACCATTTCCCTCAAACTTTCAACATTCTCAAAGGGCAAATGCTAAATCATAGCAATCGAATCAAGCTCAATCCCCAGAAAAACTAAACAAGGGCAAAGCCCCTCAGTTTTCCCCCTCGCGATAGGGATACCAAAACTCTCAGCAATCTCTAAAAAACATCTCAGCACATCAACACAATCAGTCAAATCAGCCTGGCCCGTGAACAAGAAATAATCTAAATAATGGACAATATTTGACAACCCAGACTGCTGTTCCACAACCCAATGAACAAAAGTACTGAAAGCTTCAAAGTATGCACATGAACTGGAACACCCCATAGGCATACATTTGTCAAAATAATACAAATCACTGAAAATGAAACCCAGAAGCAGAAACCTCTTGGATTAACAGGCAAGAGTCAAAAGGCGGACTCAATATCCACCTTGGCCATCAAAGCCCCCAGGCCACTGCGCTGAACCAACTGCACCAAAAGAAGCATAACGCACCGCACAAAGCTCCCCCGGGATAAAATCATTCAAGGAATTACATTCGGGAAATGACAAATAATTTATCAATCAAAAATTTCCAGGCTCATTTTTTGGGACCACTGACAGAGGTGACAAGACCATATCTTGAAAAGGCGGCTCCACAAAAGGGCCCGCAATACTTTCCAATCCAATTTCCCCCCGTAACTTATCCAAAACCAAATTTGCCATTTTCTGTACAGAAGGACAGTTCCTTCCCCCTCCCACACCAACCAGTCCCATAAAAGGAATTTGAAAACCAAACATAAACCCACAGAACAAAAGAAGCGCAACATCCACCTTCAGATCGACCCACACCAGATTAGAAGCCCACTCAAAAGCCTCACTTGGGAGCCCCCGTTTCGGTTCCCCCAATGGCTCCATCACCCAAACGCTCAACACATTTAGAGACTGGGTGACTGTCCCCACAACTAGAGCACACATGCCGGAATTTACAATCCGGGAAGTTACAAGTGGATCGATTGAAATGCCAGCAGACGTCGAGTGGACCGGTTCCAGTTCAACCCATGCCAGCCAACGCGGGACCCCCTCAAATGGGATGCCCACCGGGACCATCAGCCACCCTACCTATGCTACCTGTCGAAGCAACAGGGACCTTACTATTCATCTGTGTCAGCCATAAGCTGACATCACATGAACCCCAAGACATAAACTTGTTCTCTTCATTATGATCATGAAATGCCATCATAACATGAACCCTCATGTTCCTTACTAGCAGCCAAAATAGCATGAGGATAAGCCATCAAAGGCCCGTACTGAGTACTATCATGATGACCCACTACGCTAGCTAGACGCAAGAAAGATCGAATCCAATTAAGAATGTTATGCGCCACCTTTTTCTGGGTCCCAGGAAAACATTCCATCCCCCCTTTCTTCTTCCTCTCTTTCCGCCTTCCTCTTCGACCTTCCAACAATTGAAAAATATCAATATATTTCTTCTGCCTGATTTTCTTCCTGAGGGACCTAATACCTCCTCCCATAACTCTGAGAAAGTTACCAAAGCCGGAGCCCCCCCCCCCCCCCCCCTATCAGGCCCTGCACTGCCAGGTGACAAATCACACGAAGAACATGAGGAAGAGGAATCTGATGAACTCGACCTATCATGCTTTTTCCTGCACTTAGACTTATCACGCTTCTTACTCCCAGAAGAATCACCAGAATGACAACAGAAGAAAACTCTCCCGTGACTGTCACACTCCCTGATGAACCTGCGGCAATAGGAGCTGAGACAGACTGAGTCAAACCCTCAATCCCACTTGAAATATCAGTCACCTCACCCTGTCACGCAGCGCTTGGGTCATCCTCCCTGATCGGAGGTCAGGTAAAATAGTCCGTCGCTGATACAGGATCATTCCGCCATTCTTCTTCACAGGAAGGACCTGGAACATCAGTAAGTTCTTGCACCGTCTCTCTCACTCTCTCTCATACTTATCCTCTCTTACACTCTCTTTCTCACACACACACACACACACACACTCTCTCTCTCTCTCTCAAGCTCTCATACTTATCCTCTCTTACTCTCTCTTTCTCACACACACACGCACACGCTCTCTCTCTTATACTTATCCTCCTCTCTCTCTCTCTGACACAAATACACACTATGGCACACCTTTTCTGGCTGTCACTCAGGGCAGACTGCCACTTTGCACCCCCCTTAGTACACCACTGCAGGCCTGAGTCTCCGTTTCTCTTTGCCTATGCCAGCCTAGTTTATCTCTTTTTCCCTCTTCCCCAAGTTTGTCTCTCCTCTCTTGCCCACAAGGTGGTGGACTGGTTTAGAAGCTGGTTGAGTGAGAGTAAACAGAGTGTATAGGGGTGTGCATTCCTTTTTAAATGAAATGAAATATGCAATGAAATGATTTGTTTCATTAAAAAAAAAAAAAAAAGGAAATCTCTGAAATTGTATTTGTTGATATTTGTTTCAGAAAGTCAACAAAAGAACCACTGAGAGCCACCAAAATAAGAAAATAAACTCCTAACCTAAGTCCTCCCCTACTACTCCTCCAGAGGTCTCTTACCCCCTTCCTGATGTCCCTGAAGTAGAAAGGGGACGGAGTAATCCCCAGTCACTCCTGCCTTGCTGGGACCTGCTTCAAGAAGGGCATTGACCAGTCCTGAAGCTGCCACCATTTTGTTGTATGGGCTTATGTCATACAGCTGTACAGCAAAATGGTGTCGACCTCAGGACCATCCGGCGCCATTTTTGAACGAGGACCCAGTGGAGCAGGAGTGGCTGGGGATCATTCCAGGTTTTTTCTATTTTGCAGATGCCGGTGACTTGTGGGGAAGGCCCAAGGGGGTGTTAATTTTGCTGTTTTGATGCTGTGGGAGGGCAGAGAACATGTTTTTATTATTTTATTCTTTTGGGCTTTTTTTTGTTTTTGTTGTTGTTGTTTACTTCATATTTATCTCCAGTCGGTGAATGAAACAAACCAAAATAAACATTAAACCAACCAAAACATTAATTGAACAAAACAGCAAAAAGGAAAAAAAAAGGAAACAAGGTTTTCCCTCACACCCCTAAAGTGTAATGATTAATGGAATATAGTCAGATGAAAATAGGGCGATTAGAGGAATCTCTTAGGCATCTGTCCTGGGCTGGTTCTGCTCAATACCTTTGTGGAGCAATATTACAGATGAATTAGAAGAAAATGTTTGCCTTTTTTGCAAATGATACGAAGATCTACAACAGAATAGACAACCCTGAGTGATCTAAGAAAACTTGAGAAGTGGTCAAGTGATCGGTAGTTAAGATTCAAAGTAAAAAAAAATGCAAGATCATGCATTTGGGCCGCATCCAAGGGCCCAGTACACGATGGGTTCGGAGTGGGGGGGGGAGGGGAGGGAACTAATGGGCAACAGCGAAGGAAGAGACCCTGGATGATTGTGTTTCATGATCTAAAGGTGGCAAAACTGTGTGATAATGTGGCAGCCAGAGAGATTCAAGAGAGAGGTAGCATAACATAGCAACATAAAAATGACGGCAGAAAAAGACCAAATGGTCCGTCCAGTCTGCCCAGCAAGTTTCTTAGGTCTAACCGGTAGAAAAATGGTGATAATGCCTTTGTCCGGGGTGTTGATGAGACCTCACCTAGATCATGGGCTCTCCACCGAGTCCTCAGGTTTTCAGGATATCCACAATAAATATGCATGACATGCATTTGCATACAATGCATATTCATTGTGGTTATCCTGAAATCCCCACTAACTTGGTGTGTTCTGAGGACTGGGTTGAGAACCATTGCCCTAAAAGAGAGGAGAGACGGGGGGGGGGGGGGGGGTGGATATGATAAATATCTCAAAGGTATAAATAATGCACAAGTAGCAAACCTTTTTCAGAGGAAAGAATGCTCCAGAACAAGAGGTCACGGTACGAGGCTCCAAGGGATAGAATCAAGAGCAAAATCAGAAAATACGTCTTCACGGAAAAGGGGGTGGGTGCAAGGAGTGGCCTCCCGAGGGAGGTGGTGGAGACTGAATTCAAGAAAGCTTGGGATAAGCACAGAGGATCTCTAGATGCAAAGAAGTGAAGAAGCCTGAGATCGACTGAGTTCTCCGGCTATCCCTACGGTCATTACCTGTCACCATTGTTTCAATGCTGCTAATCTCGCAGCCTCTCGCCTCCTCATCAGCAAAGCTGTCTTTTTGCCTCCGTGTCCTCTAGCCTGCCTCATGGCCTGTCTCTCTGTTAAACCTTCCGTTTCCCCATTGGGAGAAAGTGGAAGGTGGAGGCTGCCGCTGGCCCGACTAGTGCTGCTCATCCTCACCATCCAGCCTGTCTCGCTGTCCTTCCACAAAGAGTCTCCCTTCCACTCACCTGTTTCTCGCGCTTCCATCTCCACCCTGCCTTGCCTTTCCTCTTTCAGCCCTGCTCCTCCTAGTCCTTAATATTTTCTTCCTTATCTCTCCCCAGGCCAGCCGGTCTCTTACCTTATCTCCCCCTCCTCAGTTCAGACAGGCTCCTCAGTCTCACCCTGTCAGAGGCTGTGGTTCAACCTATGTGCTCAGAAGGTAAGTAGGCCAGAAGAAAGAATGCGCACGCCGCTTAATGGCTCCAGAAAGAAATGTTCAGTATTCATTTCAGAAACCAACCACATCAGTGCAAAACAGGAAAGCCTGCTCTCCTCAGCTGCTGGGTAGATCAGAAGGTGAAACTGAAAGAGCAGTAAACAGGCTGGGAGAGAAACAAGGTGTGAGGCTCAACCCCCTTGTCCAATCACAAGCACTCAGTTTGCAACAGAAGGAGGTGTGCCATAGTGTGTCTGACTACCTCATTTTACATAACTGTGCATTAGGGCCACACACATAAGAACCTTCCCTTCCTTTTTATACTCTCAGGAGTTGATGTTCCCAACACACCCCCTCAATTCAAAGGTGCCTTGTGCAGCTCTTCTCCTTCCTTTCTCTCCTGTGTCCATAGTCATACCTGGGAACTCTCTGCATTTGACTCATAGACTCAGGGACTTCAATAAAATCTCCGAGTCTCCAGAGGCACCTGGAAAATTTCTGGGTGCCACTCCCTCCCCTCCTGTGCCCTTCAAGGTTCCTGGGGTGGGGGAGAAACGGTAGGGGAGGGGCTGGATCAGGGAGCGGAGTAGCTCTTCTCTTCTCTTCTCTGCTCTACTCTATTCATTCCAACCTCACGCCCTCCTATCCGGTTCCCTGCATGACAGGAGGGGAGGGGGGAACAACGGGAGGGGCTTCATTAGAGAGCGGAGTGGTTCTTCCTTGTTCTGTCTGCTTCGGCCTAAGCATCATTCCCTCCCTTCCTGTTCCCTGCATGATGCCTGGGAGGGAAAAGACTGCAGGAGGAAGCAGAAGGCTATTCTCTGCTGTGTGAGATTCCTTGTAGATTGCATGGGGAGACTAATTGGGGTCTGAAAGAGGGGAAAGAGGAGCATACTGAGGACAGGAAAGGGGAAGAGTGATGGGGGAGATCCTGGGGGAAGGGGGAGAGTGCTGGGGTCAGGCTTGAGGACAGAAGGGAGAGTGCTGGCATCATTCCTGAAGGGAGGAGGGAAGCAAGTGGGAAGGGGAGAATAGAAGAAAGAAAGTTGATGCCTTCCTTCCCCATTAATCCACCTCGAACCTCAAGGTGGCCACTACTCAGATGTTCCCAGGTATGTCCACCGAAAGGTGGGGAAAAGGACTGTTTCAACTGGTACCTTATGACATAGCATTTGTTGGAAACCTGTTGCTTTATGGTTTGAAGTAAGTGAGGAGAGGCAGGTCTGATAATACACGTGTACTCAAACGTTAAGGCCTGCACCTTTTGCTTAAAATCAGAGTTATAGATAAGAGGCTACACCTTCAGCATGCAGGTAAAACAGACAGTGTGCTCTCAACTAGATCACATTTAGTTGTCACCCAGAAACTGAAGCCATCGTTTAAGGCTGAATACATAAGGCCTCCCCTATAGCCTGTAGCCCCCTCCCCCCTTCCTGTGTCCTATGGCCTACCTGTTCCAGGAGAATCGTACTTTAACAACATATACTCTCCTGGTTTAGGAACCGATAGGATATGTTTGAGTGAAGTGGCACCAACTCTGATTATATACAAAAAATAAGATCAGATAGGTCAAAATGATCAGAGGTGGGTTCCTGGGGAAAAATGGTACAATTTCATGCCTTCTAGAAATACATTTTTAAGGGCTGGCCTGATGGCTCAGTGGTAGCGCTGTATACTTCCATGCAGCAGGCTTAGGCTTGCTTCTCAGATCAGGCCCTTTGTACCCTGGGTGAGTCAAGGGTGAAGATGCTTCAGAGGCAGGCATTCACAGCCCCTGGACAGAGGGAGTCTCATCCACTACTCAACAGCAACACCTAGAGGCCACGTTCAGGGTCTGCATTAGCCAAATTCCAGAGGGAGCTGCGGTTTGTGGCCCCTTGCCAAGGGCTATAGCTGCAAGGACTGAGCTGAGTTGGAAAGGAGATATAAAAAAAAAAAGGGCCTTGGTTAGACGTAAATGAAGGTTAATGGTGCCATGGCCCAGTTGTGGACAGTTCTGATTTGGCTGGAACCCAAAGACGAAGGGAGGGAATGCCTAGACTAAAACAAGAAAAGCATTCTTTTGGTAGAGAGGGGTAGATAGAGGGATAAAAGACAAGCTGAAGAATTACCATGAGGTACAAGTTCAGCTCGCTCAAATTATGTGCTTTCTATAGGCACATCCAAAAACTTGGTCAGATGAGTTACTAATCAGCTAAGGATGCCGAATTGATGCAAAGGGTCATGTGATCCACCACTAGTCTAAAGTTTCACTTCGATATCCAGTTTTGAGCTATATCAGCAAAATCCCAAGACCCACCAGGCAAGAAAATGATCAAACCGTGTGTTCTACACCTTCCATGCCATAAATGGGATGATATCTCGCTGCCTCGTCCTGCTTCATACTCTCTCATGATGCACGTGTTTTCTGGGACCCAGCGAAGGAGATCCGACCAGTGACTGCTGCCAGTTTCTAATCAAGGACCTCCGGTTGGTTCTGCTCCACACTGTGTGTTCAGAAAGTAATTTAGCAAGGGCCTCTTCGGCACCCTCTCCAGCATTGCCAAGAACCAGAGTTTGGGAGCCCCCCTGATCTACATCTGCTTCAGTGCACCCAAAGAATAGGCGAAGAAGTGAAAACTGGAATACCCAAAGCATATTCCCCTTAAAATGAAATGCTATTTCCTCCCCACTGATTTTCCCCCAAAAAAATTTTCTTAAATATATCAACAGCAAAGTCAATAAATTCCTGGGAAATTGATATATATATTGAGGTTTCTTCCTAGTGCAGTAAAAGGGCAAAGAAGGAAAAACTCAAAATCCATGCACAAAGGAAGAGAAAGGGAAGATGGGAGAAAGTTAATCAAGCAACTTCCAGTGAACATACAAGGGAAATATGGAGACAAAGGAGAGGCTCAGGGGGCGAGGGCGGGCAGGAGGGAGGAGAACGTGGCGAATGAGGAAGAGAAAAGGCGCTTAAACTTCTCCCTGAATGCCACAGTGTCAGGGCCTTTCAGCACAAAGCAGTGGGGACCCTCGAAGCTCCATTACCACCCCATGCAGGGCTCATCAGACCTTCAGCATCTCTATTGATTCCCACTGATGCGCTCTCAGTGCCTGATGGGGGGGGGGGGGAACCGGGGGGGGGGGGACAGGAAGGAGGTCTGTCTTCACCATAACCCTTCAATTCGGTGACAATAGTAGGGAAATTACAATACATCTGCTCTGGAGCTGCACAGAGAAGGAGATGGGGGGGGGGGGAGGGGGGTGTTACGGCTGCGGAGGAGGGCACGGTGTGAGCCTCCCTCCCCCTTCTCCTCCTCTGTCCTCTGCGATCCGTCAGGATTGATGGAGTTCTCATTAGGATTTCATGCTTGCCACATGCAGCTGCTCCTCTTCTGGGGATGATGTATATGTTTAACCCGGTGGTGAAAGTACAAAAAAAAAAAAAGATTTCGAGTCTTGCAGAGCAAGGGCATGAGGTCCTGTGGTGCTGCTGGACAGAGCTGAACACGAGGGGTTACAGGGATGTAAGGGGGAACTCCTCTAGTGCTTCAGTATAGAGCTGAGCGTGGGGGGGTTTGCAGGAATATGTATTTATTTGATTCAATATCTGAGTCATTTCTCACTACCAAGGCCCAATGCAATATACATACATCACTGGCAAATCTACAAATGCAATTATTGATAATAACAATAATCATGTTAACTTATTTCACGCTTCATCACAGCATGTCTAGCAATTAAAATAATATGCCAGATATAAAAGGACGCCTGTAATGCTGAAGTGTAGAGCTGAGGGTCTGGGGTCAGGGTGACCACAGCAGGGAGAGAAACTGCTCATAATTCTAAGGGTGGCTCAATTCTCAAGGCCATGCAGGTACTGGCAAGATCAACGGGTTCTCTAACCTGTGGAGACTGCACCCCTGTTCAAAGGGAAAGTTCATGCGTACTGGAGAAAGATTTTCTGTGGGTACTTTTTCCCTTTCAAACAACGGCCGTGCTCATTGTAGCATTTCCTAACCCCTAGGAAAGTGTCCGCTCAGTGCAGGTAAACTACACCCATGGTTCCACGCGGCCCCTAACTTTTACCCGCAGGCAGGGTGTGCAAACTGGCCACCTAAAAATTTAGGTGGCCAGTTTGCACAGGTGAATAGCCATTTACCCGTCTAAACCACTTTTGAAAATTGCTCTCCATATGTTTCATCGCATGCCTTGATACTTTTTAATCGAACCAAAGTAAAAATTATCCAGAGATGTCGCAGTATGGGAGCTTGCGAGATCACAGAGCTGATTTTAAGAAGAGGACCTATGCACTCCCGAAAACTCAGATTCCGCCTCATCTTTGGATAGCACTTACATTGGTCCAAAAGGAGCTAAGAATCTAACAGCATATGTGGACAATTCCGTAGGTAATACTGCCTCATAGGTGAAGGGAAAGAATAGATCTATATATAGAGAGAGAGCTATTCAAACTACCTCCGCCCCTTCAAACACTGCTTCGCCAGGCTGTGTCAGGGAGGGGCTGGAAGGAAGCTCGGTGACCTCTGGGACCATTGATGGACTTGCTTCCAGAGACAGGCCCTAACAAGCCACACGGAGCACCGAAGACCTTGATCTATTGTGGGTAGCTCAGGCCCCTTGCTGAGGCCGAAGTCTGCCTAGCAACCTTTCCAAAGGAGAACAGAAGGGCAGGCCTGGCCCCTCGTAGCCTAACCAGTGCTGCCTGCATCTGACCCCTGACCCTCTTTCTGCCCTCTAACTAATGCATGAACGCTCTCAGTCTCTGCCTGAGTCAGGGCCTGTGCCAGTGGCTTCGGTGAGGTAGCTGGGGTGGTTCTATTCCAGTAGCATAGGGAATCAGTTTCATATATCACAGGGAATTAGTTTCATATATCGCACCTATGCCAGGGAATTAGTTTCATAATCACACCTATGCCAAGGAATCAGTTTCATATATCACAGGGAATTAGTTTCATATATCGCACCTATGCCAGGGAATTAGTTTCATAATCACACCTATGCCAAGGAATCAGTTTCATGTATCACAGGGAATTAGTTTCATATATCACACATATGCTGGGGAATCAGTTTCATATATTGCACCTGTGCCAGGGAATCAATTTCATATATCGAACCTATGCCGGGGAATCAGTTTCATATATCACACCTATGCCAGGGAATTAGTTTCATAAATCACACCTATGCTGGGGAATCAGTTTCATATATTGCACCTGTGCCAGGGAATCAATTTCATATATCGAACCTATGCCGGGGAATCAGTTTCATATATCGCACCTGTGCCAGGGAATCAATTTCATATATCGCACCTATGCCGGGGAATCAGTTTCATATATCGCACCTATGCCGGGGAATCAGTTTCATATATCGCATCTGTGCCAGGGAATCAATTTCATATATCGCACCTATGCCGGGGAATCAGTTTCATATATCGCACCTGTGCCAGGGAATCAATTTCATATATCGCACCTGTGCCGGGGAATCAGTTTCATATATCACACCTATGCCGGGGAATCAGTTTCATATATCGCACCTCTGCCAGGGAATCAATTTCATATATCGCACCTATGCCGGGGAATCAGTTTCATATATCGCACCTGTGCCAGGGAATCAATTTCATATATCGCACTTATGCCGGGGAATCAGTTTCATATATCGCACCTGTGCCGGGGAATCAATTTCATATATCGCACCTATGCCAGGGAATCAGTTTCATATATCGCACCTGTGCCGGGGAATCAATTTCATATATCGCACCTATGCCGGGGAATCAGTTTCATATATCGCACCTGTGCCGGGGAATCAATTTCATATATCGCACCTATGCCGGGGAATCAGTTTCATATATCGCACCTGTGCCGGGGAATCAGTTTCATATATCGCACCTATGCCGGGGAATCAGTTTCATATATCGCACCTGTGCCGGGGAATCAATTTCATATATCGCACCTATGCCGGGGAATCAGTTTCATATATCGCACCTGTGCCGGGGAATCAATTTCATATATCGCACCTATGCCGGGGAATCAGTTTCATATATCACACCTATGCCGGGGAATCAGTTTCATATATCGCACCTGTGCCAGGGAATCAATTTCATATATCGCACCTATGCCGGGGAATCAGTTTCATATATCGCACCTGTGCCAGGGAATCAATTTCATATATCGCACCTATGCCGGGGAATCAGTTTCATATATCGCACCTGTGCCGGGGAATCAGTTTCATATATCGCACCTGTGCCGGGGAATCAATTTCATATATCGCACCTATGCCGGGGAATCAGTTTCATATATCGCACCTGTGCCGGGGAATCAATTTCATATATCGCACCTATGCCGGGGAATCAATTTCATATATCACAACTATGCCGGGGAATCAGTTTGATATATCACACCTATGCCGGGGAATCAATTTCATATATCGCACCTATGCCGGGGAATCAGTTTCATATATCGCACCTGTGCCGGGGAATCAGTTTCATATATCACACCTATGCCGGGGAATCAGTTTCATATATCGCACCTATGCCGGGGAATCAATTTCATATATCTCACCTATGCCGGGGAATCAGTTTCATATATCACACCTATGCCGGGGAATCAGTTTCATATATCTCACCTAGGCCGGGGAATCAGTTTCATATATCGCACCTATGCCGGGGAATCAGTTTCATATATCGCACCTATGCCGGGGAATCAGTTTCATATATCACACCTATGCCGGGGAATCAGTTTCATATATCGTACCTATGCCGGGGAATCAGTTTCATATATCTCACCTATGCCGGGGAATCAGTTTCATATATCGCACCTATGCCGGGGAATCAGTTTCATATATCGCACCTATGCTGGGGAATCAGTTACCAAAGGAAGTTCGACAATTTAGACAAGACATGCCTATTCTTGTTGGCTTTTAGTTTGTGTAAGTATCAGCCTGTTGATATTTTTGGTTTTTTTTTAATCAATCTGTTTCCATTTATATTTTTCAACTTCAGGGCCATGCCTTTGATTTTAGTTAGATGCATTTGTTTTTGATTACATGATGATTCCAGCAACCATATACACAACCTCTGTTTTAGTAAAGTTTAGGTAGGTTATAATTTAGCTTTAGCAGAATTTTAGCTGTTTGTTTTTTGGTTTCTTTTGTCCTGATTATTGCTTGTGTTTATTGAACTCTGCATAGCATAGTTTTCCAAATACTCGGAATATTACCATTTTAATTAAATAAATAAGAATGTTGAGGTATAGATTTTATGTATTTAAACTATTTCAAGGGGCCAAAGGTTTGTAGCTTGTGTTTTTTATGTATTTACATTTGATTTTCCACCCTACGAATCAAACATTCCAGGCGGATTACGCTTCATAAAACCAACAATAACTTACAATTCATTAAAGTACGTATCCACTTATAGGATGCTTTTGATGGCAATTTTCAGTGCTCCGCTGAGAGCTAAAGTTTGCATGAATGACGCCCACGCAGACTTTAGCCTGACTTTTCAGACTGGCCTTCTCCGCTTTGAAAATCGGCAAATACGTGCAAAATGTATGTCTTCTCGTTTAGGGGGTGTAAATGCGCGCCAGCAGATCTATGCACAGTGCTTTCAAAACTCGAAAAGTGTACGTGTAAATTCTATCCCTGCCCCAAATCTGCCTCCTGGAATGCCTTTTCCCCGGGTGCATAAAACCGTGCGCCGAATCGCCTCTACACGCGCACACGTGCAATCCCCCAGGCAACTTTCAAAAGCCCATCTGTGCACAGAAAAACTGGGGTTTACGCACAGAAAGGTTTTGGAAACTTCATCCCTTTATTGTTATGACCAAATTGATTTGCTTCTACACTGGGGTCCATTTTCAGCCACTGTCCGGCCAGCTGGATGAGCTTCTCTGGCTAACTTTGGTCAGATGTTCAGCAGCAGAACCGCACCATTGGATATTTCTGACCATCTTAAAGTTAGCCAGAGAAGTTTATCCTGCTAACTTTATGGCTGCTGTATGGCGTGACCAGAGTTAAATGGAGAGATTATCTGGCTGAATAAGCTATTCAGCTAACTTAACTCCACCCTGGAATGCCCTGGAATACCCCTGCATTATCCACCTGAAATACTCAAACGTTGGCATTTAGCCAGCTAATTCACAAGTTATCTGGCTATAGGCCTTTGAATATGGACCCAACTGTGTTTTCTGATTATTATTGTGAAAGGCCCGTTTGGTTTCCACTTGTAAACTGCTCTGACCTATCACAGGAAGAAGAGTATAAAATTTGCAAGTAAATAAATATATATAATTTTGGGTCAAGAAAACCTCAGCCAACCCTCTACTGTCCCCATCTCCTCCCCCCTGAGAAACAGGAGATATTTTGGATCATCCTCTATGCCTGGCGCGCTTTGACCCTACGTTTTCCGTTAGCAAGCCCGGAGGAGTCTTCACACGGGTGGAGCTGCAGAAACTGCAGCGCTCGCTGAGCCGCCTAACACAACTGGAATCCTCTTCCGCTACTTCTCTTGTGACATCCGGCTCGGAGACTCAGAGATGCCCTAGGGTGATCCTAAACGGCCCAGGGTGAAACAGGGTAAGAATGTCCTGCACCAGCCACGAAGACTCATGCATATTCATTGTGGATATCCTGGCCTGACTGTGGCACTTGAGGACTGGAGTTCGCCATCGCTGACTTAGAATATTCCAGAGCCTTATCCAGCCAGAAGTCGGCTTTTCATTAGGGCAGTTTGCTTCATTTTCTTTTATTGATGCTCCAGGTTCAGGGTTTCCGGCACTTCAGCAACCTCCCTACTTTCTGAATGATTGAAGTAAAACCAAGTGCTGTGCTTTTAGAGCCTAATCACGGTGATCAGGGGGTTGCCACCTCACCCCAGGCCAGTCAGACAAGTCCAGCTCTAGTTTTGCATCTTACAAACCTGATTGATCTGAGGAATCAATGCCAATTGATTATCCCCACAATCCCTTATTTGATCTTTAACTGGGATCAAAAAATCTTGCCCCAAGGACAAACTCGTCATTTTCTGCTGTTTCCTCCAATTAATCAGAAAGGCTTCAACATTCAACTGTAATTTATTCTCTGATAATCAGAGATGAACAAGTGAAATACATTACCCCCATGGTCTCAGGACCATAAGTACTTGAAGAAAACATGCAGCTAAGATTGTCTGCATAGAACAAGCAGTGATCGCCCAATGACTGCAGCAGTTTATCAAGCAAAAAAAGGAGAGATTATTGCCTCTGAAGGGCTCCATAAGGCACAATAGATGGTTGCGAAGCGTGATTGCCCATGATCACATCCTGGGATCTATCATTTCAAAAAGATTCAAACCAAGTCACTATCTTTCCGCCAATCCCCAATGAGGAAAGCCTAGCCAACAGAACTGAATGAGCCAGCGAATCCGACGCTGAGTACCAGGTCAAGTAAAACTAGGGATGTGAATCGTTTTTCAACGATTAAAATTATCGTCCGATAATGTTAATATCGTCTTAAATCGTTATAGAACACGATACAATAGAAATTCTAACGATTTATCGTTAAAAATCGTTAAATCGTGTTAGTGCGCACTAAATCGAGTTAGTGCGCACTAACTCCCCGTTAGTGCGCACTAACTCGATTTAGTGCGCACTAACTGAAAATGATACAAATAAACACTTTCCAGGTCACTGAAGGTCAGTTAGGAATGAATATGTGTTCCTATTGGCTGGCTGCCCTCTTATCTATTGATGTTACCAAGGTTACCACTGAGGTGATGGTTGGGGGGATGGGAAATGGAACTGGAAACTAACGAACACCAACAGAAAATGAAACAAAGTGTTCACACTTCCCAGGTCAGTAAAGGTCACTTAGGAATGAATATGTATGTATGTATTCCTATTGGCTGGCTGTGCTCTTATCTATTGATGTTACCAAGGCTAACACTGAGGTAATGGTTGGGGGGATGTGAAATGGAAACAGTTGGAAGCTTGACAAAAAAAGTAATGTAATGATCAGCACTCACGTGACTAGAACTTATTTGTTTATTATTTTTGTTAGCAGGCACCTGAAATGCTAGTGCATGTTGAATTTGCCAATCACTGTGCATTTTAGAAAGGTGGTCCTGGCTGGAACTGTACACAGTTCAAATATATGTAATTGATTGTTGGTAAGTGTATTTTTTAAGTAGCCACACTGGCACAAGTATGTTTACTTTTCCTCCTACTTAACTCACTAGCTCAGCTTTGTAAGAAGGGCTTCTCTGCTTGTGTGTTGTTTTTGTTTGGTGTGAGGAGAGCAGAAACATCAGATCTTTATTCAATCTACTACAGTCATCTCTTACAGTGCCCTATCCCTATTAATACCAGGAGTGTTGTGATCTTCCTGCACACAGTGCCTTAACCCTGATACCAGTCTGAGACAGCTCCCTCCCTGCATTACTAGTGAGAGGCTGGCTTCACAGACAGGGGGGAGCTGCCTGACCCTCACTCCTGACTTCCCCCATGTCCCAGCTAGTGAATGGTGTGTGGGTGAGGGGGGGGGGGGAGGATGGTGAAGTCTGAGACAGCTCCCTCCCTGCATTACTAGTGAGAGGCTGGCTTCACAGACAGGGGGGAGCTGCCTGACCCTCACTCCTGACTTCCCCCATGTCCCAGCTAGTGAATGGTGTGTGGGTGAGGGGGGGGGGGAGGATGGTGAAGTCTGAGACAGCTCCCTCCCTGCATTACTAGTGAGAGGCTGGCTTCACAGACAGGGGGGAGCTGCCTGACCCTCACTCCTGACTTCCCCCATGTCCCAGCTAGTGAATGGTGTGTGGGTGAGGGGGGGGGGGGAGGATGGTGAAGTCTGAGACAGCTCCCTCCCTGCATTACTAGTGAGAGGCTGGCTTCACAGACAGGGGGGAGCTGCCTGACCCTCATTCCTGACTTCCCCCATGTCCCAGCTAGTGAATGGTGTGTGGGTGAGGGGGGGGGGGGGAGGAGGATGGTGAAGTCTGAGACAGCTCCCTCCCTGCATTACTAGTGAGAGGCAGGCTTCACAGACAGGGGGGAGCTGCCTGACCCTCACTCCTGACTTCTCCCATGTCCCAGCTAGTGAATGGTGTGTGGGTGAGGGGGGGGGGGAGGATGGTGAAGTCTGAGACAGCTCCCTCCCTGCATTACTAGTGAGAGGCTGGCTTCACAGACAGGGGGGAGCTGCCTGACCCTCACTCCTGACTTCCCCCATGTCCCAGCTAGTGAATGGTGTGTGGGTGAGGGGGGGGGGGAGGATGGTGAAGTCTGAGACAGCTCCCTCCCTGCATTACTAGTGAGAGGCTGGCTTCACAGACAGGGGTGAGCTGCCTGACCCTCACTCCTGACTTCCCCCATGTCCCAGCTAGTGAATGGTGTGTGGGTGAGGGGGGGGGGGGAGGAGGATGGTGAAGTCTGAGACAGCTCCCTCCCTGCATTACTAGTGAGAGGCTGGCTTCACAGACAGGGGGGAGCTGCCTGACCCTCACTCCTGACTTCCCCCATGTCCCAGCTAGTGAATGGTGTGTGGGTGAGGGGGGGGGGGGAGGGGAGGATGGTGAAGTCTGAGACAGCTCCCTCCCTGCATTACTAGTGAGAGGCTGGCTTCACAGACAGGGGGGAGCTGCCTGACCCTCACTCCTGACTTCCCCCATGTCCCAGCTAGTGAATGGTGTGTGGGTGAGGGGGGGGGGGAGGATGGTGAAGTCTGAGACAGCTCCCTCCCTGCATTACTAGTGAGAGGCTGGCTTCACAGACAGGGGGGGAGCTGCCTGACCCTCACTCCTGACTTCCCCCATGTCCCAGCTAGTGAATGGTGTGTGGGTGAGGGGGGGGGAGGATGGTGAAGTCTGAGACAGCTCCCTCCCTGCATTACTAGTGAGAGGCTGGCTTCACAGACAGGGGGGAGCTGCCTGACCCTCACTCCTGACTTCCCCCATGTCCCAGCTAGTGAATGGTGTGTGGGTGAGGGGGGGGGGGAGGATGGTGAAGTCTGAGACAGCTCCCTCCCTGCATTACTAGTGAGAGGCTGGCTTCACAGACAGGGGGGAGCTGCCTGACCCTCACTCAAGCAGAGAAGCCCTTCTTACAAAGCTGAGCTAGTGAGTTAAGTAGGAGGAAAAGTAAACATACTTGTGCCAGTGTGGCTACTTAAAAAATACACTTACCAACAATCAATTACATATATTTGAACTGTGTACAGTTCCAGCCAGGACCACCTTTCTAAAATGCACAGTGATTGGCAAATTCAACATGCACGTGTCTGCTAACAAAAATAATAAACCTTTAAAGTTACATTGTAAAGTTACATTGTAAACCGGTATGATGTATGCATACTAATACCGGTATATAAAAGTTTTTAAATAAATAAATAAATAAATAAATAAAATAAATAAATAAATAAGTTCTAGTCACGTGAGTGCTGATCATCACATGTCAAGCTTCCAACTGTTTCCATTTCACATCCCCCCAACCATTACCTCAGTGGTAACCTTGGTAACATCAATAGATAAGAGCACAGCCAGCCAATAGGAATACATATTCATTCCTAAGTGACCTTTACTGACCTGGGAAGTGTGAACACTTTGTTTCATTTTCTGTTGGTGTTCATGAGTTTCCAGTTCCATTTCCCATCCCCCCAACCATCACCTCAGTGGTAACCTTGGTAACATCAATAGATAAGAGGGCTGCCAGCCAATAGGAACACATATTCATTCCTAACTGACCTTCAGTGACCTGGAAAGTGTCTATTTGTATCATTTTGAGTTAGTGCGCACTAACTCGAGTTAGTGCGCACTAATCGGAAAAAACGATTTTTAACGATTTTTCAACGAAATAATCGTGCCAAACACGATTTTCTTCTCCTGCCACACGATTTCTATCGTTAAGACGATATGGAAAACGATTCACATCTCTAAGTAAAACTGACCGGGTATCATTTCCTTTATCTAATTCTATGCCAAAAATCATCCAGCAAGGCGGTCAAGTGCCACAGCCCTTACCAAAACCAGACTGAGAGGAGTCAAAAAGGTTTGCCTCCTGCAAAGTTTCCAACAACCGAGTCCTCTCTTCACTTGCAAGAATAAGGAATCTTTACAACTGGCTCTTCCCAGCTCAAATGTGCATTTTTTTTATAGCAAAGGGTGAACTGCTGCCCTTTTTTTTTTATTCTGTCGGAAATAGGCCTTCCTGTAATGAACTATTTAGTAGCTTAGTCGTGACGTTGCTCAAACTTGCTCTTGAGATTTTAAGAAGCCAATTTGGTCCTGGATCGCGAGCAATATTTACACCGTAGCCATTAAATTTGTAATAGGGAGCACGCAGTGCTAGCACAGCATCCTGTCTGCCCGCATTGCTCCTCTCTAATGAAGCGGCTTTGCTGACAGAAAGGGTCAGAAGCGGCTAAAGCTGCACTGTGGAGGCATTTTCTACATTGTGGTGCGGCAGGGCTATGAGGAGAGCCCAACCCTGGAAGACCTGTTTTGCTGTATGAACATACCGAAGGGAAAACATAATGAAGAGCACTTGAAAGAAGACAGTTTGGGACTGCAGGGCATAATAATGGAAAAGAATTTAGAGAGCAAGGAGGAGGACAGCTCGTATTTCCACGGAGGAGAGGCGCCGGAATCGCATGTGCAGTTTTACCATACGCTGCAAGTGCCTTCAGAGCTATGCAGGAGACTTCCGGAAAGGTTGCTGGAACGCTACAGATTTTCCAGGAGCCTTAGCCGATGGCCTCTCAAAAGCTATATAAATTGGCAAATCCTAAAATATGCTAAAACCGGAGTCATAGATGCCGGTGACGTGGAATAGATTTCATATATATATATATATATATATATATATATATATATACACACTGTATGTTGCAATCCCCCCTGTCCCAGGGTCAGGCTATCACCGCAGGCTGCTCTCCCGGATACTGATAGAAGGGAAGTGCAATTTTCAAAACCATTTCGACAGGCAAAACATGTGGAGATGGACCATATGAAGCTAAGTACCACAATTTTGCTGATTTTCATGAATGCTATAAGTGAATTTTCAATTGATATACTTTGAGTTCCCGTGGCAATATGGACTGATTTTAGTGAATCATAAAACCCCAAAAAATAGTTTAAAGATATAATAATAAAGTAATGTGACCTTTCCATGGTGGGTCTGATTGATATACAGACTCGTTGCGTATTGGTCCTACAAAACCCATTATAGTATTGAATTGTGTTTATGTGGCGCATTATAATCATAAAAAGATTGACCAGGAAACCAGTTGTTTAAATATTCTGCATGAAGCTTGCCCATCTTCAATGTGGGTGAAATCCCACATACCGCTCTACAACACTCTGAAGTTTACCTGCATTGCCAGGACGCTCCTCAAGGGCAGGGGAGAGAAATAAATAACCCATGCAGATGACATTTTCCAACCTGGGTGCATTATTTCCAAGGGAAAGAGCTCCTGAAGACAAACCAGGCGCAAATCTCCTCAAGTACTTTTTCCCGGACCGCCCCTTTTTGCAAGCCCCGGGACTTACGTATGTCCCAGGGCTTTACGCGTGTCGCCAGGCCTTTTTAAAATAGGCCCGGCACGCGTAACCATTTTAAAATCCGGCCCACAGTGCTTGCACCAAGCCAGGAGGTTTGACTATTGCCCCCTTACTGTCAGACTGTGAGGAACAGCCCATCTACCCTGATACCACTGTTTCAATATCTACCTGTGACTGAGGGCCTGTTTCCTCAAGATGACACCCAATCTTGGGCAATCTCCCTCAATACCACACCCGGTGTGACATCATTTGTGACTGAGGGTCAGTCTCCGCAATACCACATCTGGTGTCAGATTGTTACCAATTGAGAGTTAATGCTTCTGATTTCCTTACCCAAACTTTAAGCTAAGCGTGATTGAGAGCTCCTTCTTCTCTAAATCTCCTTACCTCTGGATAGAGTCATCATCTGCACCATTCAATCCCTCACAGGGAGCTCACGTGATATAAGAATTGCATCACTCCTCTAACAGTACATAAAGCTGTCTGGACCAGTATGAGCTACTGATCATTCTCTGGAGGAAAAATGGTAGATAGACATCTGGTCCTGTACTTATAAAGCAGGGTGCATGAGACCTGATGGCTGAGAGGCCCCAGCTTTGAGTTTTCCTGCAATAGGCTTGAATTGTGCACTGGTCAGAGAATTTTTAATCCTTGGTTTCAGAAATGCCACTGAGCTAGCACTATGGCCTCGCGCAGCACTGACAGGGAAACCTGCTGATCATCCAGCAAGTGGCATGCTTTACAGAGCGCCGCAACCTGCTGTCTCAGCACCCATACAAAGTCATCACAGCACTGCATGGGATAGGGGTGTGAGAGAAAAGAGGGAAACCTCTAAAAATGGTGTGCAATGTCATAGTTTAGGCCACAGCAGTTTGGGGAGGGCTACAGGAATGTAAATCAGCAGGTTATGGGAATCAGCATTACGCCTCCAAGACATGAATAGAATACTCAGAGGTTAATTTTTGGAAGAATGTGCATCATAAGGTAACTCCTTATTATGCTCCTTTCACATAAAACCTGAAATCAGGATCCTGTCTGCGTTACAGATGCTGCAGATCACAAAAGGTGTGTCGTCCTGATTAAATTCCACTGAAGGTTGTAGAACCCGGCATCTGCTGAAAATTCCCCCATACAAGCTATCTAAATATGCACAGAAGGAACTCTGCCCCATTATCTTTTTTCGCTGTCTGCGTCCGTTATGCAACACTGAACAGCGCCGTGAAGCGAAAGCACTTTACAAAAAAAGTACATAATCTGAGGGATTAAGAATAAACAAATCTGCACAATGGAGCTGATGAATGCTTTCAGAGCTGCTTGCGATGCAATACACAGGTGCAGAGAGACCCAATGGGAAGTTAGGAGAGGATAAAACTTTACAGGGGGTACTGAAAAAAGAAAGAATAAGTGGTGTTATTAAGTAAACCTAACAACAACAAAAAATCTCAAAATGGCGCTAGTTATTTGCCTTCGGTTCTGGACTAGGTTTTACCTGAGAGCCATAACCCAGCATTTGAAAACTGAGGACTATCTGGAAAAGGCTTTGCTTTTCTTTCGTTTTGGCATTATGGTTTGGCCTGATTGCCAATTATCCTTTCATCATTTTATTCCAGGGCAGGTTTGAGATAATGCCTGGCGCTTAGCGCCCTGAAAAACAATGAGAAAAAGTCTGACACCTTTCCAAGTTCCTCATACCTTCCACTTTTTCTCAATCTCCGCACAGCTCCTGATCCCAGGCAAACTTCACCTAATCCCCACAAGGCCCCACCAGGGAAGAAAAAAATGCATTTGCCATACGCCACCCCAAGGTGCTAGGGTTGCCAGCTGGCTCCATTGTTTCCCCAACAGGCTAATCCTGTCCTGGTTACCCCACTACATGCATGAACTTGTACTCTTACACTTCTTAGGGCAGGCAGAACTGCCAACCCATACCTTCAAGAGGGTCAACCAGGATGAGAGTAGCCTAACAGGGACAAAGATGGAGTCAACTGACCTCAATTGCCAGGTTCTTGTGGCCTGGTTTTGGCCTCTGTTGGAAACAGGATGCTGGGCTTGATGAACCCTTGGTCTGACCCAGCATGGCAATTTCTTATGTTCTTATGCATGAGACATGTGTGTGCAAGAGACAAGCATAGCACAGGATTTATGAGCGTGAGACATGCGTGTGCAAGAGACAAGCATAGCACAGGATTTATGAGCATGAGACATGCGTGTGCAAGAGACATGCATAGCACAGGATTTATGAGCGTGAGACATGCATGTGCAAGAGACATGCATAGCACAGGATTTATGAGCGTGAGACATGTGTGTGCAAGAGACATGCATAGCACAGGATTTATGAGCATGAGACATGCATGTGCAAGAGACATGCATAGCACAGGATTTATGAGCGAGTAGAGTCTAGTGTCGCCACCTCCTGAAAATGTTTTTCTTACTGACAGTCTACGCGATTTTTACTGACAACCTAACTTTTCAGTGGACATGCGTTTTACCATTGCTATTTTGAACACAACTGGACAAACTAAGGGCAATTTTCAAAGGGACTTCTGCAGCCAAAAACAGTGTTTCATGCACAGAAATGGCCTTTTTCAAACTTGCTCGTCCACCCGATATGCTGGTAAAATTACATGCATATGTTTGTGTGCAACTTTACCCGGACTGAGAGGAGACGTTCCTATAAGTGAAGCTGTGTAGGGCTATGGACATATGGGCATGCCTGTAGATCTTTAAAAGTAGGCACTAAAATTTCATGAGAAATGCATGCGGATGGAGCAGCAGATGCATGCAAATCCACAATGAAAATTAGTATGGGTGACGCATGTATTTACTGACTTTTTTTGTGGCTGATATTACAAGGTTACCCCCACTGTGTCAAAATCCCCTGCTTTCCGCACTGAGCTGTAGTACCCCGAGGACTGCAGCCTCTCAGAGCCTGAGCTCAAGACACTGACGACACAAGGCCCATGACGTTTTTACCGACGTGAAATGATTATTATAGACACGTCACTTTTTGTTCTTTTTGTTTGTTCTATAAATGTTGGTAAATGTATTGACCATTGGACTTCCTGGTAGATACGGTTCATAGAGAGATGGTGAACAGCAAGAATCCATTTTAATAATGTAGACGAGTGTTTCACAGAGAGTCACTGGCAAGGAATGGGCTACCAAAGTCTATGTAATTAGATTACAAACTATGCCCTTCTTCCAACACCTTCTAAATGTTTAAAAAAAAAAAAAGATTTGCAATGTGATTCTGTTTTATTACTTTAGACTTGTGAAGGAAAGGCCTTAGGTACTTATTTATATATTTATTTACAGTCGTTCTTATATCACAATATCATAAAATATCAATGCGGTTTACAAACTTAAAACATATACATACAAATTGTAAACATAAAAACTGCAAGACAAACAGCTTGGGATACCATACCAAATTTCATCTGCATACAAAAGTTGGCAAATCTATCATACACCCCTGTCAGTGAGATTGTGCTACCAAAATATCTCTTTAAACAGGCAAGTTTTTCGAAGTTTCTTAAATGTGGAAGTAGTGGATTCAGTTCTCAGCAACTCTGGCATGTTGTTCCATAGTATTGGCCTGCCCACTAAGAAGCATAACTTAAGCCAGTTGTGCCTTATGCAGCAGCGGATTTATAATTCTGACTGCGCGTAGGCTGGTTGCCTCCCTGACTCCACTGGGACCCCCTGGCATGATGCAGTCATGCAGGAGTGGCTACTGGAGTCTACATTCATCCACTGGGATGGCCACTCATAGGGGTTTGCCTACTCTACCCATTAGTAAATCTGGCCCTGGCCTCATGCACCCACTTTCAGCCTAGCGGTGGCTTCCTGGATGCTACAAAGATCCTCATGTTCAGTTGGGTTGATGCCAACTGTTACCCGTGGCCGTAGGGTGCTGGAGTCCTGGTACTAAAGAGGCTAGGGGTGTTAGCTTGGGAGGTGGGGGTGCTGATGTTGGCCACCTTGCTGTTTAACATTGAGGATACACTCCAGTAAATCTTAGTTATAGCAGCAGCATAAACCCAGCACTCCCTGCGAAATCCAGCCCATGGCACAGAGAGGGGTGCCAGAGGCAGCAAGATTTCAGGGGCGGATGTGGCTAGAGCTTCCATGAATTAACATAACCTCGGGGCTGCAAGCAGCAGAGATTTTACAGGATCAGGGAAGATTTTCCTGAAATCTCGCTGCTGCCTCTCTGGGGCTGAGCTGCCCCAGCAATAACCTCCACCCCCTTTTCTCCCCTCAGCTTTTCAAATCTTTATGTCACAACCAGTTTCTCCTGTTTGCGAGAGCGCTGGGGAGGGCGGAGAGCTGATAGATTCTGTGCAAGCCTCCAGCTAAGAGGGGGTTTTACAGCTCAGAGTGGCAAAGAATAAACCAAAGTACCTTTCAAAAATTATTTCCGAGCTTCTTCCTGACGTCTGTCCCCATAATTGTCCTTATCACATAAATAGTTGTATGGTTGCATTGTATTTTATGATAGTTCATATCACATTATATTAATCATATTATAATTATAATGTGTTTTTAGTGTATACAGGACTTGCTGGACATGGTGACACAGACCCTGTCTCCAAAGTCCGTAACTATATACAGCCTCAGTGTTTATTTACTGCTTTTACTCACAGTTGGGTAGATAAAAACACAAGAGTCTCGGGTCACATACAGAGAAGTCAGCACCAGAGCCAGGACTTGACCCCATGGAGTTCTGACTGCAGTCCCAGTCTGGAATTCTAGTACCGACATCCCCTGCATAGGAGAGCAAGCCTCTGCAGAGGGAAGAGTCTGCACTGAAAAATATTGGGGCCGATTTTAAATTTTGCATGCGTGGGGTACATTTGTGCACGCTACCTGGCGCGCACGAATATACATCCGATTTTATAACATGCGCGCGCTGCCACGCTGCCTTGGTGGGAACTTTTTTTTTCGGTCCCCCCCCCCCACCTTTCCCTCCCTTCCCCTATTTAATCCACCCCCCAGCCCTACCTAAATCGCCCCCACCTTGTTTCGTAGAGTTACACCTGCCTCTGGCAGGCGTAACTTGCGCGCGCCGGTTCGCTAGGCCCCAACACAGGCTGCTGTGTCAGGGCATTTGGCCATGACCCCAGACCGCCCCTGGACTGCCGCCACGCCCCCAGACACGCCCCCCCAGACATGCCCCCCCAGACACGCCCCCAGACATGCCCCAGACTGCAGCCACGCCCACGGCCCCGCCCCCGGGCCGCCCATTTTTCGAAGCCCCGGGACATACATAAGAACATAAGAACATGCCATACTGGGTCAGACCAAGGGTCCATCAAGCCCAGCATCCTGTTTCCAACAGTGGCCAATCCAGGCCATAAGAACCTGGCAAGTACCCAAAAAACTAAGTCTATTCCATGTAACCATACGCGCGTCCGGGGGCTTGCTCGCGCCGCTGCGCCTATGCAAAATAGGTTCAGTGTGTGTAGGGGTAGGTTTTCGGGGGTTATGCGCGTAACCCTTTGAAAATCTACCCCATTGCTTTTATACCCCTCTTTCTTTTTTTCAATTTATATTTTATTAAGGTGACAGACATAGAAAACACCTTTTTGAAACAAACGTCATAAACAGCAACAACAGCATGAACGTTATGAACATTATATAAAGCCTAACAGTTGAAATATTCATGTAGTAAAGTATATATAAACGCCGTTATACTATACCCCTCTTTCTAATAGCCTGTCCCTCTGTCCCTCAGCTACACACACTTTAAACTGCACTTGCGTTTGCAAACATCACTGTATAAAAATGAAACCTTGTGTGTGACTGCAGTGTGATTTTTCTACTCCGTTGATTGGTAAAATTTTTTAAAAACTTTTCATGTCCTGGATTACTAATGAATGAAAATAAAATCCAAAGTTCAGTATGTGATTTTTCTGGTGCTGATGTCATCCAGTGATTCTATGACATCATTTGACAATACTTGCCTCATTGGCTGATGGTCCTAGCTCCAGATAGAACCGACTGGGCATTATTGTATTCTTCTTGCTCTATGCAGTGTGGCACAGCAGCAAAGATATGCCAGCAGGATTTATGGGACTGGACCATACTGCTGAGCCAGCCACTGCTCAACCCATGTTGCAGAGCCGGTGCAAGAGAATTAAGTGCCCTAGGGCAACCTTCAGCCTTGCACCTTCCCCTACACTCCTATCATCTCTCTCTCCCCCCCACCTCCCACAAAATAAACTTTTGAAAGTTAATATTCTGCATTGGTATGAATAGAAATTTGGCATTTATAATTACAGATCTATTTTACATGAAAAAGAGAACATAGTAGATGATGTCACAAAAAGATCAACTGGTCTCTGTTCTATGCAGTTATTCCGGTCCACATTGCTAAAATATATCTCAGCTGCTGGCTTTAGAGGCAGAGGTGTTACTAGATAAGACTCAGGGCTTGGGTCCGTAGGGGCCCCCTCCTAAGATTTTGATAATAATCACGATAAGGTCTTCTCCCCCTGAGAACAGTCCTGGAAAAACACGTCAGCTGAGAATCAGCTGGCCTTATCAAATGCACTAACCATGCAGACAAAAACACTGGAAAAGCCAAGGGGATACACAGTGCTGGTTGATTCTTACACAATCTGGCTCTCACCAGCTCTCTTCCACTTTGGTGAGGCATGCATTGTTTTTACAAAGTTATTTGACCTTCTACCACCTCTCTCCATATAACATAAAATAAATTATACATAAAGCATACAATAATTTAATACCTCGAAATATATTCTAAATATGGGATTTTTGAAAATTCTGAAACTGTTACATTTGCCGGCTTGCGGGACGTCCCTGCGAGCAGATGCCCTCACCCCCAAAACGCTGCAACAGAAGGCCTCACTCGCGCGGCATGGAGGCCACCACTCATCGCTCTCCTTAAGCGTGTGGGTGCGTCAGCTGCCCAGACTAAGACTTGCAGCAGGAAACAGGCCGCAGCGCCTTTGGATGACATCATAGGCTTCAGCCCTTAAAAGGGCCTTTCGGATATCCAGACCTCACCTCAGCAGCGGGTCTCTTGCAATCCCTGCAGTGCGTGTTGTCTCATCTTCCAGCCTCGCCTCGCCCTTCAGCCTTGCCTTGTCTTCCACTCCAGCCTCGTTTTGTCACCCGGCCTAGGCTTGTCCAGCCCGTCTTCCTTGTTCCCATCCTCAGTGTCTCCTATATCTCCACGTCTCCCTCGGCTTGTCGCTCTGGACCTGACCTCTTCCCGGACCCGACTACTCTTGCTCACTGGCTGCCCCGACCTTGGCTCTCCCTCTGACATCCGTAAGCCTGCTGTCTACCTTGTATCTGGTGCGTCTCTGGACTCTAGCTACCACTACTTCCCTAATGAACGACCTAAGTCCTGCCGGCCACCAGAATCTAAGGGTCCGGCCTGAGAAGGCAGCTGGTAAAGGTGAAGCTCCAGAGTGTCCCGCTACAGGGCGCATCCACCAGCTGCCAGTGTGTGCCTAGGGGGCTCGCCCTCGAGGCTGCGTCAACTGCATCACTGCACTAAGGGCTCACACACCCCATATCTGTTGCAGAAACCTTTTATTGGATCATCTTAATTATAAAAAGTATTGTACATATAGGTCCCTTTTTCAGATATCACATCAAAGACATTATTCACATCTCAATAACTCATGTACAGTATTCTTGGATAATACTCACAGTGATCCAATAAAAGCCATCACAGCTTGCAGAGATTCCAATTTACTCCAGGAGCCATGCAGTTACAAGATAATTATGATACATATTCTAGTAATTAAACTGAAAATAAAATGCTTCTCTTTACCTTTGTTGTCTAGATGGGGGGAGGTGGGTGTTTCTGATTGCACTGGTTCCTGTCTCTTTTTTCTGCTTTCCTCTTGTCTATCTTCTCCTAAATCCTTTTCCAGGGATTAATCCAATTAATTTTTTTCTCTTGCCTTCTGTCTTCTTCTCTTCCTCTCCTATCTCAAACTCTAACAATCTTTCCCATTCATTTCATTTTCCTCCATTTGTTTTTTCTCAGTAGTGTATTTGGATTTTCAGAAGATGTTTGACAAAGTGAGACTCCTGAAAATTTTTTCAAAAAAGTCACAGGATAGGAGGCAATGTCCTATTGTGGATTGCAAAACTGGTTAAAAGATAGGAAACATAGAATAGAACTAAATGGTTAATTTTCTCAATGGAGAAGGGTAAACAATGGCGTGTCTCAGAGATCTGTCCTGGGACCAGTGCTTTTTAATAAAATTGTAAATGATCTAGAAAGGGGAACAACAAGTAGGGTGATCAAATTTGCAGAAGACACAAAATTATTCTGAGTTGTTAAATCATAAGCAGATTGTGAAAACTTGCAGGAAGACCTTATGAGATTGGGCATTCAAATGAAAGATGAAATTGAATGTAGACAAATGCAAAGTGATGCACATGGGGAAAAGTAAGCTAGGCTGTAGTTACACAATGTTAGGTTCCATATTAGGAGTTGCCACCCATGAAAAGGATCTGGGTGTCATAGTAACAATACTTTGAAATCCTCAGCTCAGTGTGCAGCAGCAGTCAAAAAAGTAAACAGAATGTTAGGAATTATTAGGAAAGGAATGTAGACTAAAATGGAGAACGTCATAATGCCTCTGTATCGCTCCATGGTGAGACCCCACCTGGAGTTCTGTGTGCAGTTCTGGTTGCTGCAACTCAATAAAGATATATTTGCATTGGAAAAGGTAGAGAGAAGGGCGACCAAAATGATAAAGGGAATGGAAGGACTTCCCTAAGAGGAAAGGCTAAAGAGGTTAGGGCTGTTCAGTTGGACAAAAGACAACTGAGGAGGCACGTGAGAGAGATTTATAAAATCGTGAGTGGAACAGAATGGGAAAATTTAGATCGGTATTTACTCTTTCAAAAAAATACAAAGACTAAGGCACAACCCGGTCTTTAGGGTACAAATAACCAGTCAAGCTCTCAGAATATCCATAATGAATATGCATGACAGATTTGCATGCAGGAATGTAGATACAAAGCGAGTCAAATCACTTAAGAGCATACATCTAAAACACAAAAATAAATAAAGCCATGGTGAAAAGCAGTAAGTGTGTCTGTTTTATGAACACGAAAGATTTGAAGACAAAACGAATAAAAGCAATGATGATAGCTTTTAGAGTATGCATGGCTGTCAGGGCTATTGGTTTGCTCTCACTGCTGCAAGACCTTAGACCAGGGCTTCCTAAACCTGTCCTGGGGACCTCACAGCCAGTCCTGGGGACCCCACAGCCAGTTGGATTTTCAGGATATCCACAATGAATATGCATGAGATAGATTTACATACCATGAAGACTCAGGATATGCACATTTACCTCATGCATACTGATTGTGGATATCCTGAAAATGTGACTGGCTGTAGAGTCCCCTAGAGAGGTTTGGGACGCCCTGGCCTAGATAACTGCCTAGTCTGAATAATGGTCAAGCCAGCTCTTCCCTTTTGCTTCAGTTTGAAGATCTTTGTTGCTGTACCAGCTCTGTAAATGTGTCAGCCATTGTGCAGACCACCCAAGTTTTCCACATCGAAAATGAATCTACCATATGGGAGCAGGAAATTCCTGCAAAATGTGAAAAACTTAGGTAGTTGCAGAGACTCAGCCTGAATTACTCTGCTATGCCTACGTATTATCATTTCTAAAGCACTACTAGACATATGCAGCACTATACACGTGCACATAAAACAGAGTCTCTGCTCCATAGAGTTTATAAGCTAGTCAAGACAAACACACATGACAAACATGAATCTATATGAAGTGTACTGAGGAGAAGTGGTTAGGATTTAAAAGCAACCCCAAAATGGTGAGTTTTTAAACTAGATTTGAATATGGCCAGAGAAGGAACATGATGCACCAACTCAAAAAGGCATTTGACACAACAGAGTGGAAAGTGCTGAGTTGGGAGTTGACGATGGAGGAAGAGGGCATAGATAGTGCCATGCCTGATGAATGGCGTTCATGAGAAAGGGTATAGGCAGACAGAAGATAGGTAATGAGGAGCTGCAGACTGAATGCATTTGTAGGCAAGTAAGAGAAGCTTGAACTATATGCAGAGGCGTCATGTAGCCAAATTTTGAGTAGATTGCAGTGGAGAACAATGGTTCAGTGTGAGTCCCATGAAGGTCAAATTGCAGTAGCCTAAATGGGAGGTGATAAGAGAGTAGATGAGTGTTTTGATAGCATACTCAGAAAGGAAGGGAAGGAGTTTAGTGATGTTATTTGTAGAGGAAGAAACGACACTTCTATACAGGCTTTTGCAGGATGTGTTTATAGAAGGAGAGAGGCATCAAAGATGACCCACAGGTTACAAGCTGAGAGAACCGAAAGGATGAGAAAAAGAGGGAAGAGGGGAAGTGGATATGGGAGAAAGAGAAGAAGTTTGGGCTTGGCCATGCTAATGTGATGGGGGCTTTGTCTGTCACTAATATAATCCCCAGTATTTTTCCATCATAAGGCATTGGGAGAGCAGTTTTGCATTTTTTAATCCGCCCCATGCCAAAACCCCACCTTTTGGGGGTGAATGACTTCTGGGGGTATATAATCCCTGGAAGCTTGCTCAGTTTTTTAAAGGGTTATGTGCAGCTGTAGGAGCCATAAAGAAGGCACTAGAGATGCCGCCCAGGATCACAACAGAGCGGATAAGAGCTGAAGAGAGGGAAGGTGACTGGAGAAGAGGACAAGAGATGTAGGTCACCCCTTGATCGCAAAAGCACAGAGGAGAAGAAGTTGCATTGTGGTCATAGCCTCACTACCTGAGGTCTTGGATCAAATGAAGAGGACGAGATTTGCTGAGGATTGCAGTGGAGAAGTTGGAACATTGATCAGTCTGGAAGGACCGCCCCCTCCTGGTATCCAAAAGGGCTGGGTCATTTTTTTGTTCTGTTTGCCCAAGTGACAAGGGTGAAGAGAATTTGAGAGATCCTTTTTGCCAGAGTTAAGGAAGAAAAAATGGTGAAAAGGTTTTGAGCTTTGGACTCTTGTACTAGAGACAACTGTGGAGCAAGGTAGGACTCCGGTATTAGAGCCATTTAAACAGTTTCCATTTGAGCAGTTTTGACTTGGGACTACAGTTAAGAGCTTTTGCTCACAGTTAGGAGTTTTCTAAAGTTTGAGCTGGGGAAATATTTGTGATGAGGGCTACATCCATTATCCAATACTAATTTAATTCCCAGATTTTTCCAGCTAAAGGCAGTGAGAGTGAGTTTGCATTCTGAATCCTCCCATGGCCAGAACTCCACCTTCTTGGGGGATAGGCTTCAAGGGGATATAAAATCCCTTGGAGCATGTTCAGTATCAGAGGGTCAGGTGCGGCTGAAGAAGCCAGGAGAAAGGAGCCAGATGTTCCTTACGGAATCTCAGCAGAGAGGGTTCCACCATGGCCTCGACAGCCTCTTCTTCACTTCGGACCGTGGCGGCTTGAGCTCTACCATGGCTCCGACAGCCTTCCTGTGCTGGATGGGGAAAGTTGCGCACGCTTATGGGAAACATTGTGTGCAGGCATGCACACAAGCAGCTTAGAGGGAACACTGGTGGGGAGGAAGATGAAAGAGATGAGATCAAAGAGAATTGAATGATGAGAAGAAGAGAAAATAGAGTGATGGAGGGAAGAGGAGAGAGATAAGGCGGAACAGAAAAGGGAGAAAGAGGAAAGGAATGTGTGTGATCGAAAGGGGAAATGTGTGTGCATGTGTAAAGAGAGATGTATGTATTAGAAAGGAGAGGTAGGGGACAAGGAATATGTGAGAGAGAGACAGCGGGGAAGGGGAGAATGGAAGAATCCAATAAATGCAGAGAGGCTGATAGTAAAAAAACGGTTGAACTCCTAAATATAGGGTCCTAGGCACTTATTTTCAGCGAAACTCAGTCTCTATGGGCCTGATTTTAAAAAGCGTTTACTTGAGTACAACTGAGGTTTACTCTAATAAATGCACTTTACTTGGGTAAGTGGGCTTTTGAAAATTGCTACAATAAATGGCACTGAATTGTCCACAGGATTTATTTGCGTAAGTGCATTTTACTTGAGTAAATGGCTTTTGAAAATTGCTATGAAAACAGTTAAATTTATGTGCAAAACTCCTTTGAAAATTACCTCCTAAGTTTTCAGCTGAAAATTCACCTAAATTTAGCATCCTACATTTAAGCCTGCTATTAATTTGCATAGATATGGAGGTCCATATTTAGACCACAGTCTGGATAGCAAAGTTAGCCAATTAACTTTTCGGGAAAACTTTGGAGGTATATTCAATAGTGCAGCCACACCACTAAATATAGCCGGCTAACTTTAGGACAGCTCTTTGGCCCAACCAGATTTAGCTGGCTAAATTATGTGGCTAACTTTGAATATAGAAGTTAGCCAGTTAACTTATCCAGTTAACTCAACTCCTCCCAATTAATCCCCTAAATTATCTGACTAAATTCTAGCCACCTAACTTATTAGTCGGCTAGAATGTAGCCACATATGTGCCCAAATCTTCATTTAGCTGGCTAACCTCTGTGTCAGTTGGCTAAATACTTTTGAATATGGACCTCATGGTCTTCTAATGCTGAAAATCTGTGTTAAGGACCCATTTTTTTTAATCCGCTCTAACTCTGCTCTCACAACCACCCAATTTTTATGCACCTAAACTTAGTAATCCAGTTTCTAAATTTAGAGACTCAATCCCAATAAATTGTCAACTGGGCCAATTTATCAGCATAACTCCAAAAGTTCAAAGTCTATATCCTTTGAAAATTTACCTCGGAAAGGTTGGCTAAAGAAAAACAAATGGAAACATGAACACACAAACAAATGACACAAGAAATGGGACTGAGGAACGAAATAAAAGAAGAAAAGGGCAGCAAAATTTAAAAAAAAAATCTGGAAGAAAGGCCAAGAGAATAAAATAGGTGAGAGAAAAAGAAACCTTAGAAATCAGAGGGGAAGAGAAATGCAAAAAAAAATGGAAAATGAATGAACAGCAAAAAGAGACAAACGGGCCTATAGTGTAACATGCGCGGGAGAGCGGGCGCTCCGAGTCAAGCGTCCGCTCTCCCGACTCAAGGCCAGGCCGCTCTCCTGGGTGCGTGATTTTGTATTCAAATGAGGGCTCGCGGTAATAAGCACACTAGCGCGTCCCTAGCGCCTCCTTATTGGCAGCCGACGCTTAATTTTACCGGCGTTCGGAAAACTGACGCCGACAAAATTGAGCATCCGTCTTCCAACAAACGAGCCGCGGGCTGATTTTTTTTTTTTTTTTTTCCATTTTTGGGGTCTCCGACTTAATATCGCTATGATATTAAGTCGGAGGATGTACAGAAAAGCAGTTTTTTCTGCTTTTCTGTACACTTTCCCTGTGCCGGCCGAAATTAACGCCTGCCTTTGGGCAGGCGTTAATTTCTGAGAGTGAAATGTGCAGCTTCTGTATGGCGCGGGAATAACTAATAGGCTCATCAATATGCATTTGCATGTTGCGGGCGCTATTAGTTTTTGGGGAGTTGGACATGCGTTTTCCTCGCACTACCCCTTACTGTATAAGGGGTAATAATAGCGCGTCGAAAATGTGCGTCCAGGTGGGGGCTAACGATGCGCTCGGCCGAGCGCACCGTTCTGTATTGGCCGGTATGTGAGAAACCTAAATAAAAGGAAACTCAGGAGAAAGGAACAAGAAAAAAAAAAGGAAGAGATGAATGAAAGATAAATGAATGTGGAGGGCAATTTTCAAAGGAAGTGATTACTGAGATAAATTCTCCTTAAAATTGCCCTCCCCTTAGCGGCCAGAAGTGCCATGATCTTTAGCCGCAGCAAGAAGGAAAAAGGCCTAGGTTGTTTGTTGCTTTATATCAGTTCATTATTCTAAAATGTGGCTACTGAAAAAACTATCTGACCACCAAAAGGGGCGGAGCTGTGGCAAAAAAGGGGTGGGCCCAGGGGAAGTAAAGTACCGTATGTGCCTGGATTTTATTTTGAAATCCCTGCACCATACTTTACCACCCCCAGTCTTCGGCCGGCCCCAGATTTCCAAACACGGAACGACGTGGGTGGCTTCCCTTTCAAAATTAGTTTGCAGGGATGTAAAGGTGGATTTTCAAGTGTTGGGAGGTGTCCAATGATGAGAATCTCCCTCTCATCAAATGCTGCCCCATGGCAGCTCTGTATTGTGATGTGGAACGCCAGGGTCCTAGCACTTTGAAGGCATCAATACAATGATTTAAAAAAAATACAAAAAAACTGCCAAAAGTATAAAAGACATTTTAAAAATGGCTAAACCTATGGAAAACAATCTCACTGTTGCACAGCAGCAGCAATCACCCAAGAATTCGGCACCCTGTTTGAGTCTCCACAATAACTTGACCTTTGAGATTGGCTTCACTGAAAATCACCAAATAGCCTTTTCGCTGCAGTAACTTGAACCATGCTAAACCCCATTTATTTGGGGGTGACCCATTCATGGTCCTGGGGGGAGGAAAAAGGGAAGATAAAACATTCCAAACCTCACTCTTGTGGCTGCCGTCCAGAACCTTCCTTCATATCTTCATTCCCTGGGCGAGGAGGGACCTGGAACATTCCAGACATCATTCTGTGCACCACAACTTTCTATGCATGAAGAGGAATCTGGAACATTCCAGACCTCACTCTTGTGGCCGCCGTCCAGAACCTTCCTTCATATCTTCATTCCCTGGGCGAGGAGGGACCTGGAACATTCCAGACATCATTCTGTGCACCACAACTTTCTATGCATGAAGAGGAATCCAGAACGTTCTGCTATTCTCTGGGTGTCCAGGGACTTATGATTTACAGAACTTCCCAAGTGTAGTGGGAAACATCCTCAAACCTCCTTATGGAAAATGACCTCCCTAGACCCCTCCCCGCCTAGCAAGCAGAGATGCCTATAAATTCCTTTCTATACATTATGTGGCCAGAAGAGGTCACTGCTTTACAAATGCAAACCTATAATCATTAAACCCCAAACAAGCAAACTATAAATCTTATTTTTATCGTTACAACAATATAAGAGATTAAATCACTCAGCTTTTTCTTTGATTTTTTTTTTTTTAGTATAGAGCTCAAACAAGTTTACAATCAGGCCGCCTTTAGCAATCAGGAAGAAGCCTGATAAGATTCTTAATAGAAGGTCAAGAATTCCTGCAGGTGGAAATCCGCAGGAACCTTACCCTGCAGCTCATCTCCTTCCTTCCTCATCTGTCTGCTTGGCCCTGCACCTTCCAGGCAGGTGACAGGAGAAAGGCCATCTAATCCTGCTTTCAAAAGACATTTTACTGCCTGCTTTCCAAAGGAGTTACAGAGCTGCAAATTCTCCCTCTTTTAGGTGGGGATACTTCCAGTTTGGGGGGCTGGGGTGAGGTGCAGTGATCTAGACAGGACTAATTTTTTTGACAGAGACTGCAGGTTAATATGGGAGAAGAGATGAGCAGTATTTGCCAATCCCCAGCTGAAGAAAGTCACTTAGTGGGTCAATATTCAGGGCTATTTAGTCAGATAATTCACAAGTTATCCACCTAAATGCCGACTTTTCAATATTTCTCCCACTTATCCAGCTAAAGATAACTTATTATCTCTCTGAACTTTAGCTGGATTATGTCCGGAAGTTCCAGGACAGAATTAAGATAGAGAGCTAGGTTATCCGGCTATCTCAGATATTCAGAGTTAGTTGGATAACTTATCCTGCTAACAGTGGTCATGTTGGAGAGTATGCCTAAAGGTAGCAGGAGAAACTTATTTGGTTATCTGTAAGATAGCTGGCTATATTCTACAGTGCAGCTACACCACTGAATATCCCTCCAAATTTAGCCAGATAAGTGTATCCGTTAATTTGCAATCTAGATCTGTGATAAGTCTCCAGATGAGGTAAAAAGTAGCTAGAATCACAAAGAAGGCAGTGGCACCAGCATAGCTTGTTGCTCCCTAAGATTGAGGCAGGGGATGGAGCGTATGTGTCTCTCAGATAGACAGACACACATAGACATACATTACATACATACACATAACACTTTCAGACTTTCTCTCTGAGACAGACACACACTCTCTCTCTCTCTCTCTGAGATGCATGCTCTGCTGCTGACTATTCACTCAGCAAATGTTCCACACCCTCCCCCCCCCCCCCCCCCCCCTTCACCTCCCCAGGGCTGACTAACAAATAGCACTGCAAGGTATCATATAAAGTTCTCACATTTGCTGCTGTTCTTTCATCTTCCAAGCCACTCCTTGCTGCGCTCAGCCTCCAACAGCACAGGCACCCGCCCTCTCCCTTCCTGTTACTAGAGTTTGCCTTTCAGTTCCCCCCCCCCCCCCCCCCCCCCCCGTATTCTGGTTAACCGCAGGGTCCTTCCCTCATGATTTTGGAAGTCATCAACAGAAAGTCCAAAGGGGCAAGGTGTTGGTAAAAAAAATATAATAATAATACAAAAAACACTTTCTTGTTTCCAGTCTGCTCAGTCAGCAGAGAACCCGATGGAGATTAATTATTTATGTATTTATTTATTTATTTATTTATTTAAATTCTTTTGATATACCGATACTCAAGACTAGCGTCTTATTATTATATTGTGAGAGAAAATCATCGGATTTCTTCCTAAATTTACTACAAATAGCTAGGTTAGCTCCCTGTCACATTCACCTTTCTAAAATCTCCATTGGGTTGAAAAAGTTGCCAAATCTAGTGACGAAATATCTAAACTGGCAACACTTGAGATGGCCGTTCATACACACACTCTCTCTGACCCCAGCACTCTCTCCCAGCTTCCTCAACCCAACCCAGCGCTCTGTCCCCCCCCCCCACCTCATCAGCATGCTCCCCCCCAGCCCATCCCCACCCTTTCTCGCCCCCCTCCCGACCCCAGTGCTCTCTCCCCAGCCCAGCCTCAGCGCCACCCCCCCCTTTCTCCGCTCCTGCCTCTCAGGCCCATGGTCAAGCTGCAGCTTCATCCCTTCTCCGGCCCACGCGGCTAATTCAGCCCACCACAGCAGCTTCCTCCCTCCTGCGGCCTGCATGGACCAACTGCCTTCACGTCGTCGCTCTGGCAGCACAAGGTGATGCCGCTTCCTCCTTCTGGTCTGCCCACCTCATGGGCAGGCCTGAGTTTACCCATTGCCTGAGCTCCTGGTGGGAGTGGGGGTGCGAGGATAAGCAGACCTTACACCATTTTCTATTGCTGCCTGCCTAACAGCTCCCTCAGGTGAAAGCGCTTGAATAGGAGATGAAGGCATCTCCCTTTCGGCTTCACCCACTGATATATGAAACAAGGAATATTTTCAACTAGGTAATAATTGTTAGCTGCGCTTGTAAAATGAGACTAGACTTATTATACAAGCGGGCTGTGTTTGGAATCATTTACTGTAACAGGCAGGAACCAGACTAACACAGTAATAAGCAGCTGAAACCGAAAAGAAGCAAGTCAGTTCAGAACAAAGTTAAAAAAAAAAAAAAGATCTGACAACCTAACATGCCACAGTGGGTTCTAGCACCGTCCATGCATGGGAGTAGCTATTTGCAGGTTTAGCTGGTGTAGGATATTAACTTAGTTCCATTCAGGTGTCATCCCTTCTCCAACAATAATGACCAACCAGAGGGCATTTCCTGGCAGTTACCGCCCTGGTAGGTGGAGTTCAGGGCATCAGGTAAAGTCCAGCCATCAGTTCACCAGGGCTGAAATGCATGTTTTTTTCATTGATTCTAAGAAACTCAGGCATGCCAGGACCCCAGTTACTGGATCTGGGGTGGAGGGTAGTGCTGGAGATGAAGTATAAATAGTTCATGTAATTAGTAGGGTTTTCCCCTCTCTCAGTAACAGATTTTATTTTATTTTCAGTTTATACCATACTCCTTGGTTTTCTTTTGGCTCTATTCCATTAATGTGGACTAGTGCAAGGACCATTTTTTTTCGGTTTCTTCTGTGATTAATTTTTTGTACTTTTTTGTGGCAAATGTATACTTGTTATGTACATTTAATAATAAATAAAAAAAGAACGTGTAAAATAAAGTCCAGTCTTAGAAGTTATTATTACTATTATAAACCTCCCATTCATTTTTTTTTACATTAAACTAAAGCAGAACAAAATCATTAATTCTGAATTACAATGGTGAGCATTCTGTTTCCTTCCCAGGTGAATACCAAGAGATAATGGATTTCAGAAATAAGCAAAATGTTGGGTGACAGTCGCTCAGAAGGAGATCGTCAGGTATTCCCAGTCTAAGCAATGCTTCTGAAGTTTATATGAATTATGCATTTCTTCAATCCCCTCCCAGTCCTTGATTCTACCTTACAAGGAGGTCGTTCAGCTTCATTCATGGTGGGGGGTTTTTTTTTTAAGTGATTGATCTGCAGCAAAAGACATGTGATGAGACTGGAGAACCGAAATATGTATACCCTGCAGGAGAGGAGAGACAGGGGAGATATAATACAGACATTTAAATACCTGAAAGGTATTAACATTAATGCACAAGAATCAAAACCATTTCCACTGGAAAGGAAACTGTAGAACTAGGGGTCAGGATATGAAACTTCAAGGGGGTAGGAACAATGTCAAGGAATATTTCTTAATGGAGAGGGTGGTGGATGCATGGCATGCCCTCCTGGAAGAGGTGGTGAAACCACGAATGGGAACGGAATTAATTCAAGTGCATGAGATAAACACAGAGGATCCCCTGTGTATAAAGGACAAAAATGAAAAATAGTAGTAATAATAATAATAACCTTTTATTTGATATGACTTCAGGTGTAATATTTCTGCATGGGGCAACCTGCATGGAGTGACAGTTAATACTCTGAAGACCTTGCTGGGAAGATGGCTGGCCTGCTTGGCTCTTTATCTGCCCTGGATTACTAAGTTACTATGTTACAGATTCTGTAATCAACAAATGCAATTTATGAAAAAGGGATTGTAAATGGTGTGGCTAAGCAGACCGGATGGACCCTCTGGTCATTATCTGCCATTATGTTCTATGCTTCTAAGATTGCTCAGGAGACTTTTTAGTACCTGTGCCTCCTAAACTCTTGCCTTACCTGTATATTCCAAGCACCTGAACCCACTCTCAGTTTGCCTGCATGTCCCAATCACCCCATGTCTATTTCACCTCAGTTGCTACCTGATCTCTTCTCAACTCTATACCCAATCATGTGGTCCTTTCTTTTATTACATCGTATTTTTGGCCTGGCAGTTTCCTCCTGCTCCTCCCACCTTCCACCTTAATTGGAACCACACTCTACTGGGCCATGGCGCCATGAGCCTTCCCCTATTTTTATAACCTCTCCTAGCCCAGCCATGGCCGCAGTGGCCCTTGGCCAGGAGCCACAGAGTGTGATTTCTTCTGGAACTCGGTAGGCGTGCGCCCCTAGTTCCAGTCACTGGGTGCACCATGGAGCAATGGCTGGGACAAGACCCCCAGCTGGATTAGGGAGCCACAGGTGAGTTCAGGAAGTAAACTCGTGTTTTCCGAAAAAAAAAAAAACCCCACATTAAAAACAAGTTGTTGAAGAAAGTAACTAGAAAGTAATTCACGGGTTAGAACACCCTATATGTACTTGTTCAGTATTGTTTGTCTCCATACATTGATGAAGTTTGCATGTTTATGTAAATTTCCACTTTGTGAATCTCTGCAATCTTTGGAGCAGTGATTAATAAATGATTTTTAAATTAAAAATAAAAATATATGGCAGTGGGAAGGACTGCAGCTGAGCCAGCAGGGTTAGCCTGAAGGCCATCGTTTCTTACCTCATGAATTTAATCTCAGTTGATTCCTCCTCACCCTTACCTGGGGTATCACAAATGCTTGCTCCCTCGTCACCTTCTCTGCATATCACACACAGAAAGAAGGTGGATAGAGGCCAGAGACGAAAGGGCGAGCAGGAGAGGAAGAATGAGAGGATGGGGAAAAGACAGCAGGGGAGAAAGAAAAAGCACAGATAGGAAAGTGAAAGGCTGGGAGAGCTGATCAGGACAGAAAACGAGGAGAGGTACGGGAGAGCAAGGGGTCCAAGGGAAAAACAAAGGGACAGCGAGAGAGAGGGAGATGTCAGGAAAGGTGAGGGGCAAGAGAGAGGTGGAAAAGAGAAAGGGGAAGAGACGCAGAGAAATGAAAGCTCAGCAAAGAGACAAAACAGGTTAAGGGGAAGCGGGGCTGCAGACAGAAAAAACCTATAGTAAGATACTGGGAAACTGTAAAAGAGCGAGAAAGGGAAATGGAGAGAGAGAGGTGGCGAGAAAGCCTTTCCCTGCGGCCCAAAGCTTGCATCACCCTGGGTCCGTGTAAGTCACCCTGCGCCAACCTGCCACTGAGATCAGAAAGCCAGGGTGCTGCAGACATGGCAGAGTCAGCCAGCGAGCCAGACAGGGAGGGAAGGGGGAGGGGGGGAACAGGGGGCAAGGAGAAACCCGGGTATGGCAAATCAACAAACAAGGGGAATAAATAGGGACATCACATCTGAAAGCAGTGAAGAGGATCGCTGCCAAATGACTTATGAACCTAGGTCGAGAGATTCTGAAAATAACTCACCAGCAACACAGGAAAAGGCTTATGTGAGATAATTAATTACTCGTGTAAAAAAAAAAAAAGTGCGCTGGCGGGTCAGGTTAGGAAAACGGACCCTCAATTTTACAAGCGGCCATTTTCCTAACCTGTGCAACCCGTGGGCCAAGGAGGCGCTAGGGGCACGCAATTGTCCCTAGCTCCTCCTTTTAGCGTGACCCCCTCATTTGCATGCTGTAACGCGCTCCCAAGAGAGGGGCCTGCATTGAAAAAGTGGGCGCCAAAAAAGGTCGTGCTTTTTTAGCGAGGCCGTACGGTGTCAGCCTGATTATATATCCTAAATAGAAACCCAACAAAACTAGAAACTGGGGAGAGAACAAGGAGAATGGAATATGTGTACAGAGGAAACAGCAACACCAGAGGAGATGGCTTTACCAATAGCTTTACATCAGCAAATTCAATAAACAGAAGCCAAATTGACTCATAACTGTGAAATGAGTTATTCATTTAACTTAGGGTTTTCATAGTAAGTGCAAGCTACACTTTCATTCTGCAGAGCAAAGTCTTCTGGTTGCTGTATTAGTTCACTTGAATATTCCTTTACTATGATACAAGGCAGTTGTGCAGGCCAAAAAAAATGTTTCAGTTTGTATTTTTGTTTCAGAGAGAACAGGTTGATTCATTTTTTTTCTGTTTGTTTCATGATTATTTCGGTTCAGTTCATTTTCTGAACCAAAATAAATATTACATTTCAACCCTCCCAAAAAAAGAACCAAAACGAGGCCTCACCAGGCACCCCTACCTGCACCTAACATGCCTGTCCCCTACAAGGGCTCCCTGGGCACACTCCAGGATCCTCACCCACCCCACAAATAACCCTGGGCCGAGCTGTGTCCTTCTGCCCCCCCCCCCCATAAATAAGTCCCCTCTTACCCCATCCATGGCCCCCATATACCTGGCCTCCACTTGCCCCATTCACAAGGTCGTTGGCTGAAGAATGGGGCAGGGGTGATCCCCAGTTGCTCCTGTCCCACTGGCTCCCTTTTGAAAGTGGCTTGTTTTACTGCCCTAAAATGATTCTGGTCAGCCCTGAGGCCAGCGCCATATTTAAAAGGTAGAGCAGGAGTAACTGGAATGCACCAAAAATAGACTTACCATATTCAAAAAAATGTAGATATATTTGATTTGTTTAAAAAACAAACAAACTCCAGGCCTTCCCAAATGGAATGAACTGAAAATAGCCTTTCCCATTACAAAAAAAACCAAAAAAACAAAAACCATCATTTGAAACAAATTCACATCCCTAGTTGTTAATGTTGGGGGTTGGTGTAGATTGTGCATGCATGGACTCTCAACCCGACAACCAAGAAAAGCCCCGGGGGGACACTTAGCAGATGGAGCCCGGGCCCCATCTGCCAAAGCAGAGCAGGTCCCAGCAGCCGGACACATTGGAGAGCCTGGTCCTCCTAACGGGGAAACAGAGACCTGCTCCCCCCCCCCCCATCCCCACCCCCAATGCCATTGCCACCTGGAATCAGAGAGGCGCTGGTGGATGTTAGAGGCGTGAAAACCCCAGGCCCCCAACAGCCAAGGAAGTGAGGAGCTGCTGGGAGCTGGGAAGGATGGCAAGGGTGCCAGGGAAATGAGAGGAAGGGAGGGAGAGCAAAGAGGTGAAGGATGGGAGGAGGGCAGAAGAAATCTAAAGCAGGGAACATAGCGGAGAGGGAAGAAGGCAAAACTCCTTCAGGCATGTATGAGCCTTTATACTCTTATTTGCTGCACATCAATAATAATTGTAATGGGAGGAAAATACATCATTGCTTTTCTCACAGTCTATTTCGGTATAGTCTGTCTCATTTTCCTTCTGCTTGTTCAGCCCTTGCCCGTGAAGGGCTCTTATGGTTACACCAGAGTCATCTGCTAGTCCCGTTCTGACTGGTGGCCACCGGTAGAGCTGCAGACCTTTTCATTCTGGAGACTGCCTGAGCCATCCTCCCTCTCGCCTGCAGGAGACTCTTCTGCTTGCATGGGCTTTTTTTCCCCTTGCTTTTGCAGCACAGTCTCCTGGAATGTGGTTTTTTGTTTTTTTTTCTTTGCTTCTCTGGTGGAGCTGCTGGTATGCCCTCGCCCCCCCCCCCAGCCCCAGCACAGCCACTGGCAAACCCTCCACACCCACATTCCAGCACAGAGCCGTGGCCCACCCCAGGTGAGGCGGCGAGCAGTCACCTGCCTGCCTGCCTTGCATTCAGCTGGGCGGCTTCCCCCTAAACAAGTGCCTTGGACACATAGCCCCAGGGCGCCTCTCCGCCTTCCCGGCAACAAAAGCTGCGCAAGAAATTCCGCACGGCCCCTTCCCCGGGGACAGGGAGTGGCGAGGCAGGGAAGGAGGATGACAATAATCGCCTGCGGTTTGCCTGCAGTCACCCATCCTTTTAGAGCACATGAAAAAAAAAATGCATGACCGGAGGCCGTGCAGGGTAACCCTGACCAGCCCTAGGACACACAAACAGAGAGACCATTTATGACACACTTTTCCACCAAAAAGAGTTCAAAAGCCAGGTGCAATCAAATGCAAAGAGCACTTTGTGTCTGTTCCTTGTCACTCACCAGCTCGGCCACCTGAATGCAGTCCAAACACCCTCCTTTCTCCTTCTGTGTCACTGGAAGGGGCCCGAGCTCAGCTTTCAGAGTGCAGAAACTGTCACTGAGCCCTCAGGACGATCCCCCCCCCCCCTCTCCACCTCTCATTGCATCGCCCTCAACAAACCCGGAAAACCTCCTGGTGCTGAACGTTTGGTTGTAAGCTCTTTGGGATAAGAACCCAAGCTTGCCTCACCATGTGGTTGGCCTTGAGCAGAGCTTGGTGTATGCTGACTGTACTCTTATAAATAGCAAATGCTCTTTAATATGGAAGAATTCTCATTTACCTGTAATTGCCAGTTTCCAGTTTATGTTTGTATAAGGATGACTTATGGAAGACATTGCTAAAAAAAAAAAAAAAAATGGCACACAGGAATGATAAAACAACATAAGCAAAAGAATTGACTTTCCTTTTTTTACTGCACACACTACAGTTGATTCAGGCAGGAAAGTTACCAGGCACCCTGCTATCTACATTCCTAATGACTGAATAGCCCAGTAAAATTTATTTATTTATTATTTATTAAAGGCTTTTATATACCGACTTTCTTGATACAAATCAAATCAATTCGGTTTTCATCGAACTAAGCAGTAACTATAAACCAACCACTCAACAAGAGACAATTTAAAAGGAGCATAAAGTTACATTATAACAAGGATGCCTTAACTGGGAGTAGGAAAAAAAGAGAGGGAGAACGAAGATAATGCCAGTCCTAACTCTTCTTTCCCTGGAGACATATCCTCGGTGCGAGAGGATCAGCATCACCTGAAGGACAGGATCACTTCCTGCCACGGCAAGATGGTGGAGTCCTTCCACGTGACTTTGCTTCTCCAAAGCAGAAGAGCCGCTGGACTGGACTTGGGTTCACTGTGCGATGTCCCTGAAGGTCTCCTCTATACACCTCTCTGTCTGCCTCAGCTCTTCCAGGTCTGCCACTCTGGCCACCAGAAATCGGACTCGTTCTCTGAGAGCCAGGGGAGCTCTTTGCACCGGGTGCACACATACAAGCTCTCACTAACAGGTAGACTCAGTATTAGATAATTATATATGTGGCACTTCATGCACAAGCCTCAATCCCTCTGCTGGAATTCTGTCTGCATCTTAATTTTTTAAACTGTTTAAGGAGTGGGTATGTTTAAATCTAAGGTTTTTAAATTTGATTATTAGGTGTCTTTTATCTTAGTTTGACAAAGACCAGCAATAAGACTAACATTAATCAATCACTAAAATCAGGATTAATTATATATTATTCTAAACCACTAATTGACTCTTATTTTGAAAGATTTCCTTCTAATGGGAGGTAATTATATATCAAAAAATGTGACAGGGCTGGAAGGGACATGGGAAGGTGGGAATCAACCACCAGTGACTACTTGCCCAGGAACCAGTTCTCTTGCCTTAGATGAATACATGTCCTAAAACCTTATTTGAGTACTTAGATTTTACATTAACATAACTCTCAAAAGCTAATCACGAAACTATTAGGTTAGTCTAATAAAACTCTATCACCGTTTGTTGACATGAATTTCTAAATATTGTGTTCCAAACGTATATTCAGTATGTCAAGGGTCAGAGAGGAGGGGATTAGTGCGTCCAAAACCCCGTGCAACTAATAGTGCTCATCACATGCAAATGCATGTTGATGAGGCTATTTGTTATTCTCCCCAAATCTAAAAAAAAAATGCGCCCTCGACCCACAGATTTTTACGCTCAGAAATTAACACCTGCCCAGAGCAGCCCAAAAAAGTGTACAGAAAAGCAAAAAAAAAATACTGCTTTTCTGTATATCCTCCAACTTAATATCATGGCGATATTAAGTCAGAGGAACCAAAAGGATAAAAAGAAATTAAAAAGAAAAAAAGTGCTGGCGGTCAGGTTAGAGAAAGATTAACGAGCGTCCATTCTCCTAACCCGCTGACAGCCTCCTCTCCTGGGCGCCCACTGCCAAGGAGGCGCTAGGGGTGCACATTTGTCCCTAGGACCTCCTTCACAGCGCGACCCCTCATTTAGATACTGCATCACGCACCCAGGAGAGGTGGCTGGGCGCGTGTTAGGAAAGCGGGCGGTCAACACTGAGTGCCTGCTTTCCGCACTCATTTATTGCATCGGCCCCTATGGATGCCTGCTCTGCTGGACAGCCAAGGATCACATCCTCCCTACTCCAGTCCCCACTGCTTTCAGTTACTGAGAATCTGCTTCATATGTCTGAAACTCCAGTAAAGTCAGCAGCTCTTCAGCAAAATGCCTCAGAAATATCTGACACAATAGCACTGAAATCTCTTGGAAAATATAATACATAGACATTTACAGCACATATAAATATGTACAGAATTCACACACATATACGTAAAGACACGCAGATGTAGTGAATAATAGCCACACATAATGCTGCACACATAAAGACACACATAGGGGCGGATTTTAAAAGGGTTATGCGTGTATATTACGCGCGTAACCATGAAAACCCGCTCCTGCGCGCACCGAGCCTATTTTGCATAGGCCTGGTGACGTGCAAGCCCCGGGACGCGCGTAAGTCCCGGGGTTTTGCTAGGGGGGGGGGAGTGTCGGGGGCGTTTCGGGGGCGTGTTGTGGCGACGTGTCATCTGGGGGCGGGGCTGCAGGCACGGTTCCGGCCTGGGGGCATTTCAGGGGCGTGGCTGAGGCCTCTGAAATTGCTCCCAGGCCGGGAAATCAGGCAGTGGGCGCGCGCGAGTTACGCCTACCTTGGGCAGGCGTAACTCTTCAAACAAAGGTAGGGGGGTTTAGATAGGGCTGGGGGAGGGGTTAGGTAGGGGAAGAGAGGGGAAGGTGCGGGGGGGGGGGGGGGGTAGAAGGAAAGTTCCCTCCGAGGCCTTTCTGTATCTTTTAAAATCCGGCGTACTTTTATTTGCATCAGTTGCGAGAACAAAAGTACGCATGGGCACAGTTTTTTTAAAATCTACCCCTTAATAGTTGCCCAAGTATGGTGTGTCTTTACGAAGACCTGTCACTAGAAGAAACAAGTTCATTACAAGGATCATTTTCGACGGGTAAATCAGAGTTTCACTAAACTGCCGGCCCATCATGTCGCGCATGTTCACCTGGACTCAGAAGTAGCTTTTCTAGGGAGGGAGCTGGAGAGGGATTTGACGCACATACTTTTGAATTTTAAAAAGCAGGCACAGAAATGTTCACAGTTTAGTAGGTATAACTTGTGCAAACAGCGAGTGTGTGGGATCACTTTCAGAGAGGACTTGCACACGTACATCCATTTTTTTTATAAAATCAGCATCGTTTAGGGGTGCATCCAAATCCTTTTAGGGTTTGCTTTGAAATGTTAATCGCTGGCTCTTCCTGATCGCAGCTGTGCTGATTTTTTTTAACTGTGCTCAGGGTAATAATAAATACGTTTGCTGAAACCTCTTGTCTGTGCGTCTTGACTAGATTGCAAGTCCTTGCAGAGCAAGGACTGTCTCTCCTCTGCCTCTGTACAGTGCTGTGTACTCCTGGTAATGGTATGGACACCACAGCTGCGGTAAAGGTGTGAGTGGGGGGAGAGGGCATTTACAAACCGAGAATATATTTCCCAATCACCTCTCAGTCCCTGCAATCAGGACAAACAAAACTTCTGCTCTTTTCCCTCTCTGTCACTCTCCTTTTCTCTGTCACTCTCTGGCCACTCTCTCTCTCGCTCTTCCTCCCTAGCCTGATACTTTCCCCTGAAAGAAGTTTTATTGCCTCCCAGAATTGCTGCGGAGCCCTTGCCAGCTGGAATGGGTTGCGTGCACCTGTCTTTTTGTTTACCGAAATCCCTTCTTCCAACAGAACTAATCACTCCGCTTTGATAAATTTGCCAGCCCCCCGCCCGATAGGAACTCACTCTAGCCCTTGGCACAAAACAAACAAGCCATTGGGCTTTGCATGCAGAACTTGTGGGGCCCGTTAATGGTTAAACAGAGGGAGCAGGACAAGGCGTCTGATGCTAATCTGACATCAAAGGGATCGCCCTGTGTCTTCGATTTTATAGCAAATTAAGGTAGCACCATATCTGCCGCAGCACATTTCAAACCTCACGCCTAGCTGGCCAAGGGAGGAAACAAAAGGGCAGGGCATTTATAAGCCTGCACATTCATTGTGCAACCCTCATGATAGCCCCAGCCCTTCGGATCACCTGGCAAAAGGATCTGCCATCGCTCACCCTACTCTTAAATTGTTACAATAATGTGGCCCCTCTTTATAACAAACTTGGCATATAGGAAGGTAACTTTCTTCACTACTTAGTCTTGTATTTTGGGGTGCAGACATTTTTCTATGCCATTGATCACATGGTCAGGACATTACTGCTTTGCACGTGTCACCAATGATTGCAATTATTGTGTTAATGTTTAATATTGTATTATGTAACATTTTGGAAATTTGACTTTTTTATGTACCTTTTGTGATTAGTGATCAACAGATTTTAATATATGTCAATGTAAATCATATAATGTTATAGATGCATTTTTTAAATCCCACAGCACTAACCATTTATTTATTTATTTATTTATTTATTTAATGTTTTTGTTATACCGAGTTTCTAGATCAGAAGTTTATATCATACCACTGTAGTATTACTGTTTTACCTGTGTCATTGAGTACATGAATGGACTTTTATATTGCTTTGTGAATGCCACAAACAGGGAGCTCCAATCTTGTATTTATAAAAGTTTATGAGTGTAACAGCAGGCAAGAGCATAAGGTTTTACAATTGGACTGTTGGAGTTATTGCAATGTTATAACACTTTTAGAAGATGTTTTTATTGTCTACATACATACACTCTGCTTTCCAGGCCTATGGAAGTTTGTATGCTCGTAACATGTCGGCTCTGTTAGGCTCAACTAAAACTAACTATGCAAGAAAAATTTAAGGCCAAAAGTTATTTATCAACTGAAAATAAAAATAAACATATCCTATATTTACAAAAATGTGTGTGGGGGCTGGCCTGTTGGTTCATGGCTGATGCAGAAAATCTGGGTTTCATTTTTGGGGCAGGGATGTGAAGGCAGCCTTCATAGCTACGCAGGGAGGGACTCTCAGTAATCGTGCAATGGTGACCCTTAGTGGACAGATTCAGGGTCCATTTTTGCAGGCCTCTGGAAGAAGTCCTTGTTCATGGCTGAAAAGGAGGATTGCTACAGTGGCTGAACTATGTTGGGAGAGAATATAAAATAGGAGAAAAGTCCCCCGGTACTTGCGAACAAAGGCTCATGGTGCTGTAGCCCAGTAACCCACTTCTTATTGACCTGAAAGCCCAATGGAGGAGGAGGAAACTGCTGGGCTAAAGAAAACGACCCATGTCTCAGAGGCCCTGCATATATCAAGAAAGCTTATGTATGTATGTATGTATGTATGTATATATGTATTTATTTATTTATTTATTTATTATCCACAATATCCAAGATTCTAAGCAAAGTACAACTAAAACACAATCATAAAAAGCATTAAGCAATCATAAAACAATAATAAAATACATAAAAGTACACAAAAACATACTCAAACTAAAAACATGACTTGCTCAGGCCACTGCAATTAATGAAAGCGCCCCTAACTGAGTGCCAAACAGGGACTGCAGTTGGCATAGATATCAATACCTGTGCCAGAAAGTCTTCAAACTACTGGTCAACAATTTAAGAAGTCAAGCTCAAGAATTTGGAAGTGACCTCATATTGGGCTATGGCACCATAAATCTTTATTTGCGATTACCTGGGATTTTTCTCCTATCTTCTCTCCCCCTCTCAACTCACTTTACAGAGACAGTCCTGGTCAAGGGACCATGCACCATGGCTCTCTCTGAAATGCGATAGCAAGGATCCAGAGTCTGACTGCTAGTTATTACCATTGAGCAATGACTGAAGCTTCCTTCACCAAGTTGCTGCCTCCATAGCCCTGGCCGACCGTGGGAGCAGAAGGCCCGAGCAAGGGATTGAACCCAGGTCACTGTAAGTGGCCTGGCATGGTTTTCCTTGTTTTTCAGACCAATGCCAGAGCTCTTTTCCTGGTCCGGGGACATGGTTGGGCTCTCAGCTTTCAGGATACTGGGTTCAGGATCACCAGGAGGGCAGGATGCTCTGGTGTCTGCAGAAAGCCCAGAAGCAAGAGGTGGAAGAATGGCTACATTCACACATTCAGATTAACAGAACAATGAGAACATATTTTTCCTGAGGTATAGAACGTTTGAATAGTTGTAAATAGATACCTGGTTGCAAGTATGAAATTGTGTGCTGTCTTTTTGAAGCTCATGCTCATGTGACAGCATGCTTTCCTTTTTTGCCTATCCGACGGACCAAGAGTGGCCAAGTGTGTCCTTCGCGTAATGACTGCTGCTTCCATGTAGTGGTAGATCTCAGTTTATTGTATGTTTGCAGTTTGTTACTCAAAAATTATTATTACTGTAACTTATTATAAGTTGGGTAAGAAGTTCGTTGAGCAAAAGGACAAAGGGCATGAGAGTCAATGGAGTCCATTTTGGTGAAAGTAAAGTGACCAGCAGGGTGCCCCAAGGATCAGTACTGGGTTCAGTCTGCTTCAATGTCTTTATAAAAATGACATTGAGAAAGAGCTAAAAGGGGGAAATGTACCTGTTTGCAGGTGATATGAGCATTTGCACCATTGTAGACATGTCAGGGAGGAGGGTAAATAAGATGAAGGATGATTTCACAAACTTGAAAAAAATAATCAAAGGTATGACAACTACTCTTTAATCCAAAATATGCACAATCATGCATTTGGGATGCAGAAATCCAAAGGTAAAATATCATTTTGGAGATTAAGAACTAGCAGTCAACAAACAGGGAAGAGCCCTGGGATTCATCATCTATGATGACCTCAAGATAGGCAGTCAATGTGACAAAGCAATTGGAAAAGATAATAATATTCTTGGATACATAAAAAGAGGCGTTATTAGTAGAATGAGAGATGTAAAATTACCTTTGTAAAAGTTTCTGGTGACATCCTACCTTGAGGACTGTTGTTACTTCTGCTGGAGACCACATCTACAAAAAGACATTGACAAGGCAGATATAGTTCAAAGGAAGGCCTCCAAAACCATGAATGGCAAGCACTATAAGCCATGCACAGAGAGTATGAAGGAGCTAAAGATGAACTCTCTAGAACAATGGTTCCCAACCCATGATCTACAGACCCCTGGTGGTCCACAAGATCAATACAGGGGACTTGCAAGAAAGAAAAATAGTATGAGGCTCTATTCCAGGGAATCAGTAGTGACAGCAGCAGTGGCCCGCACAGGCTGGGAGATTGAAGACAATAACAGCAATAAGACAAACTACAGAAAGATAAAATGGTGAGTATGAGCTTGGGGAGAGAGAGTGATAGAGATGGGTTGGGGTTGAGAACTAGCAGGCCAATACAGTACAGTGTGCTCCGGTGGAGTGCACTGTTAACCCAGGTTTGGACACGCGTTTTCGACACGCTAGCTTTACCCCTTATACAGTAAGGGGTAATAGCGCGTCAAAAACGCGCGTCCAACCCCCCCCCCCAAAAAAAAAAACTAATAGCACCCGCAACATGCAAATGCATGTTGATGGCCCTATTAATTATTCCCACGTGATACAGAAAGTAAAATATGCAGCCAAGCCGCACATTTTGTTACAATTCCTCCTGTAGCTGTGCTACAGGAGGCATCTCATCTTTTTCTGGAGGCCGCTCTGAAGCCAGGGTGCCTGAGCAATTGTCCGGAACCTGCTCCACGGCCTGGGAGACCTTTGGTGGTGTTTGGGGCCTACTCGTGGCCTGCTCCACTGCAGCCTGGATGCTCTGGTGTAGGCCACGCCCTTCTCCTAAGGGGCGGGCCCGCAGCTCCTCTCCACTCTTATAGAGCCAGCGAGGGATGGTCTATCTGGACTCCTCCCAGGGAGTTGCCTGCTCCTGGGCTATAAAAGCTTTGCTCCAGCACTCATGCTTTGCCTTGCATTGGAGTTACACGTCTCTGGATGTCTCCTCTTCCAGCACTCTGTCAGGCCTTTGTTGTTTGTTTCAGCTTGGTGTCCGGTGTCTTGCACGTCCTGATGTCTCCTGATGTTCCTTGATGTTTGTTCCTGATCCTGATGTTTTAATCTTGCTTCAGACTGCCGGTGTGCAGTAAACTGCTTCAGACTGCCGGTGTGCAGTATCTTACCCTGGACTGCTTATGCAGCGCTTTTCCTTTCCTGTGCTGGTTCCACTCCCATGGATGTGGGACAGGGTGGTCCGTGACCAGACCAGAGATACTGGCTGTGTAGGGCGCCCTGAGGGACAGTGCCAACGTCTGAACCTCCCACGCTTCTGAGTCTATGTCTACAGTCTACAGTTCCTGCGTCCTTGTCTTCAGTTCCTGCACTGGTCCCGCTCCTGCGAATGCAGGACAGAGTGATCTGTGACCAGACCAGTGGTACTGGCTGTGTAGGGCGCCCTGAAGGACCATGCCAATGTCTCAACCTTCCACGTCCCTACTTGTTTCAGAGTCTACATCTACAGTACCTTGCTTCAGAGTCTACATCTACAGTCTATGGTTCCCGAGTCTTCATCTATTGTTTTTGAACCTTCGTCTGCCCATGCCCTGAGTCCAGCCTGCTGCCTCTTGCCATCCCAGCGGCAGGTCCGAAAGGGCCAGGAACAGTCAGAGGGCTGTTCATCACCAATACTCCACAGTTGGTTCCAGAGGCATGCAGATCCGGCTGGGGGTCGGGCTGTCTTTCGCCACCCACGCTACACCTACCCTTGGCGCGGGATCGTGCCAGGGGCTCAAGGGCACACTCTCTCTAAGGAGGACCACTCTCCCAGCGCTCTCCACGTAAAACATTTTACTTTCAGAAATTAACGCCTGCCCAAAGGCTGGTGTTAGATTCGGCCAGCACCGGGGAAGTATACAGAAAAGCAGTAAAAACTGCTTTTCTGTACACCCTCCAACTTAATATCATAGCGATATTAAATAAAAAAAAAAAATTGGCCCGCAGGTCAGAAGATGGATGCTCAATTATGCCAGCGTCCATTTTCCGAACCCGTGGCTGTCAGCGGGTTTGAGAACTGACACCGGAAAAATTGAGCGTCGGCTGTCAAACCCGCTGCCGCTGACAGCCGCCGCCCCTGTCAAAAAGGAGGCGCTAGGGACGCGCTAGTGAACCCCTTCTCTAGAAGAAAGAAGAGAGAGGGGAGATATGATACAAATATTCAAATGTCTAAGCAGGCTTTATTAAGGTACATGAAGGAAGCATTTTCCATTGAACAAAGAGCTCAAGGATCATAGAAAATTGAAAGGAGGAAAGATCAAAAGAATGTGAAGAAATGCATTTTCACCGAGAAGGCAGTGGAAACTTGTAACGGAGGTTATAGGAACCAAAACACGCAGAATTCATGGTATAGACAGAAAGGGACCTTTGGATGGATGAAAGGAGAAGACAGCAGATCAAGTAAGACCCGTGAGAACATAATAGGCAGGCACAATTTGGCAGACTGGATGGACCAAATGGTCTTTTTCTGATGACATGTGTGCTCCAAATATAGATATATGTTTTAGGCTGTGATTATTTTCCTTTTCTTTGCTGAATATCTCCTGAGAGTCAGAGTTTTACCATTTTTTCAAATGTTTGAAATGATCTTCATCTTATCTATCCTCTCTAGTGGGTCTGCTCTGTTTCAGGTTTTCATGTCATTCACAAACAGGCAAACTTTCACAATGCCACCTATAAAGACACAGATGAGGACCGGGCATAGCATTTATCCTTGTGGCACCCTGCTGCTCACCTCTCTTCACTAAAGTGGACACCATTGAATGCGGCTTTCTGAGACCCGCGACTTTACCAGCTTCTCACCCACTTTATTGCGTTCCCACTCACGGACTGACCACCAGTCTTTATATGAACCAGTATCAAAGGCATTACTGAAATCTAGATAAATGACTCCGACTGGCACCCCTATGTCGCATAGGATCCTGAAATCATGCTTTCCTTCTTTAGCATTTCCATTACTTTCCTTAGTGATATGAAACTAATAGATCTGTAGTCTTCCTCTTCCTCTTTGTTCTGGCCATTGTGGAATGGAACTGCATCTGCTTAATGCTTTTCCCCACTCCTTTAGAATCTCCCCTTTGCTATGATAAGTTGAACAGACGTGTGAAACTGAGGCTTCGTCAGTACTTGCTTGAGTTCCTTCGGGATTCTGGGGTGCATGGCCCATTGCCTGATCTTCTTCCAGTACCTTGAACAGTGAATGGTTACTGAATTATATCCCTTCTCGAGTACTGAGACCTTCCCTGTATTTTTATTATCATCAGAAATTAAACTGAAATGTACTCGCATACAGGTTTTTTCCCCTGCTGTCTTGTGCCTATGGAATTCACTCCCTTGCGAGATCTGATTAGAATCTAATTACCTTCACTTCAGGAAATTAGCAAAAACTTGGCATTTTATTGCTCCTTTCAATAACTAACTTTTAGCAACTGTGATCAATTGTAATTTTTTATTGGAGGACTATGTATAACCATTTATGACTGATTTTAATGCTTTATTTTAATGTGCTTCCTATTTATAGTTTTCGGCTTTTATTAATGTTGATTTTATTAATATTTATTTTAATATTGATATTTATTTTATGTTGATTGTGGGGTTTTTAAAATTATTTAATACTGTGATTCCTTACTTTGTTGTATAACTGTTGTCTGTCCTCTGCCGTGAACTCTTCAGGATAAGCAAATTACAAATCTAAATAAATATTCAAAACATTCTTTTAGTCAGTATACACAGGAACATATGTCTAAGGCAGGAAACGGGGACATACATGACTGTGAAATGATCCTAAACCCATTTACAGGAAGACTTTAAGATACTACCATAACTGAAAGTAGATAAGGCAACGGAACCTGAGCGAGTATATCCCAGCACTGAACTAGTTGAAGGAATAGCTGCCTGCACCCCTCTCAGCTCTGTTGGCCTCGGCTTTAGAGTCAGAGGAGGCTCTGAGGGACTGGAGGAGAACAGAAACAAATGTAGGAATTACAAACTTGTCAATTCAAATCTGGTAATAGATAAAGTTATAGAAATGCTATCAAAGAAAAGGGTAGTGCAGCAGCTGACATTATATATTCACAGGAGGGAAAAGTTTGTCAAAGAAACGTAATCAAGGTCTTGAGAACTTGACCAAGGTAGTGGATAAGGGTGATGCAGGAGATATTGCCTATGTACACTTCAGTTAAAATGTCTGGCATTGTTTCATCAAGGACTAGTAAACAAACTAGCCAACATGAGAGCAGAAGAGAAAATTGTAACTGGGCCTGGGACTGGTTAGGGGACAGAATTCAGAGTGGGGTAGTCAATGGAGTCCATTCTGGCAAAGGTCAAATGATCAGTGGGTGGGGTGGGGTATGGCCCGGGACATTTTTTTTTAAAATTGGGGCGGTTGTCAGTGTCATTTGGGGGCGGGGAGTATTGACTATCGGGGGCTCATCAGTGTCACTTGAGGGTAGGGAAGGGGGCATTGACTATTGGGGGTATCATCAGTGACACTTGAGGGCTGGCGGGATTGACTGTTGGGGGGGGTTGTAGGTGTCAATTGGAGTTGGGGATGGGGATATTGAAAATCAGGGGGCTGTCAGTGTCACTTGGGGAGGTGGAGGAGGGAATATGGACTATCAGGGGGGATTATCAGTCATTTGCGGAGGTGGGGGTTGGAATGGAAAGGGGGAACTGGAGCCTTTATTTTACAGGAGGGATTTGGGGAACCGGGGCCCTTGACCGCATGGCTGCATTTTTTTAACTTATATTTTGGGGGGAGTCAGGGCCACCTTGACCGGCAGCGCCGGGTTGAGGCAGGGAGATGCAAATTATTGTGCATATCGCGCAATATACGCAATATAATGTGTGTCAGAGCACTAACGCGGCTTGATGCATCACCCCCTTTTTGTTAGCAGTGCTGCAAAAGGGCTTGGAAGAAAAATCTGCCTGTTTGCAGAAGACACAGAAATCTGTAAGAGAGCAGACACGCAGGAAATGAGAGGAGCCTTGGAAAAAACAACAGAAGGATCACGATTTTGGAAGTTATGCTTCAGCACAAAAAAAAAAGTATACAATCACGCACAAAAGCTCACTAGCCACTTATTAGGATGGCAAGAACGGACAACTACCAGGCCAGAAAGAGGTCTGCCAGCTAATGATAAGCTTGGGTGCATGAGGAGAGGTGTCAGCGGTGGGGGAAAAAAAGAAATAACATTCCCCTTGTACTCCACATGGGTAAGTGCTGTGCTCAGTTCTGGAGGGCAAGGGGGAGCTGGCACAGAACATTCCCTAGCTAATAGCAGAAAGGTTAGGGCGTGATCTCCTGCAGATGGTCAAGTTTGTTTGACTGACAGCTGTGAGCTTCCCTTCAGTAAAGAGGGAGCTGGGTACTCACTTAGCCTTTTCCAGTTTCATTCCTGGAAAATGTCTGTTTATTGAGAAAAAGTTGGACAGAGTGACAGTTTCTCCCAGTACAGAGCCACCTCTCCAGTGGTTCCACAGTTTGTGCCAGAACGTTATCATGGAACCACATGATCAGCTCACTATCGGTTTTGACGAATCAGATCTTAAATGATTACCTGGTCATTTGAAATATATAACTATATTCTACATTAGGCATGTGAATAAATGTTATAAAAGAAAACACTGCTTAGCGTGAGTATTGCTTTGAAGGATTTCATGGTAGCACTCGCCCTGCAGCAGTAAAATATTTCACTTTAAATATAAAAAAAATAATAATTTTAAAAACCTTTTCCCTGCCATTCCTCTGCAGCTCTCAAAGCAGTCGTGACATCGCATGGACTTGCATCTGCTTCTTGTTGTGCATGCATTTGTATGTGGCATCCTATGTGACTTCGTTAGTAACATGGACTGTTTGATTTTACTAGGTGTGATGTCATTGGTGACACTCTTACAACATGACTTCTGGCATATATTAAAAAAAAAAAAAGACTTTTAAATGAAATTAGCATGCTTATGAAGACTGAACATTATCAGTTGCTGTTTGTATCTTTGCAGTAGAGGTGTGCCGAGTTACTCAAGTAGCCCTCTT